>NC_136815.1:28503466-28690966 GCF_951394365.1 Tetrao urogallus | reverse complement strand
AGTTATTTTAATAGACAATTTTGGTATTGATAAGCATGAAAGTCCCTCTCTACCTAATAAAAAATAAGGTACAAATTTTTGATAAAGGTTCTTCCCAATGGATAAACATAGTGGACAAAAAAAAGCATTGCATTCTACAAAGATTCTTAGAGTTACACTTTCTGTACGTTTTGGTGAATATGTTAATAGTGTGTATGCTTTAATAAATAAAATTTTTAAGATCTGTAGGGTAATGGGAAATATAATAAGTCTTTATACATTTTGGTCTACTTTTATTACCATTGCTCCTTTGTTATACATATTATTTGCGACACAAGCTTAGATTTTGAACTAAAATAAGATGTGTGCATAACAGAAATCAAATGAAAGAAACTAGTCCCTAGAGAAATATGCGATCCTTTTGTAGAACCTAGCTTTAATGTACACTAGTACTTAACATATTCACAACTTATAAGGTATGAAATGGGTGTATATTGAAACAAAATATCAACCAGATCTATTTTCCTTAGCATGTTTATTTTATGACTACTTTCTTTTGAAATAGAGCAGGAGTATGGTAATGTATGTGCAGATTAAATAGGTTGTGTTTTCTTGAGCAATAATCCAACACAAGTACAAGGCAGAAACTTTGTGTTTTTCCAATACAATCCAGCAAGGGCAAATGACAGCCTTACTTGATGGCTGATATCTTTTATCGTACAGCTATGACATATTTTATGCATCACAAAGAATGATCAAACATGTCTCTGGAGCCTTTCTGTCATGGAATGTGGCCCCATACCCCATGTATGCCTTTACATTAAGGTACAATACAGCTAAACTATAATCAGGTATCTGTTTCTGAGTGGGGATTGTTTGGGAGTCCAAATGGACTCGGGAATAGTGTATTAATTTGATTTTTCATGACTTTTAATATTTAATTTTATTTAATATATTTAATGATTGTGTGGAATATTACTTGAGATAAATAGTGCATACTTAATTAATGCATATAATTAAATAATTGAAAATTTAACATATGCTTATATTTTGAAAAATAGAATGGCATATGGGTTTGTAGAAAGATGGACGCAAGACCCTTTAAGAATTCTCTACTTAATAATATTTTGAAGATTCTCACAGTATTATGTTGATATACTTGTCTCAAAAAACCTTCATAAGTTATGTCAGTACTGAGAAATTAAATATAGGTATCTTGTTAATATGCAGTTAAAAATTACTTAGTTAAATATACTGTTAACTTAGTACTTAAATGTGCTCAGAGTTCTTCACCATGTTATCTATATTTAAGATAAGATCCAAAAACAAATTTAACAGCTGATGCAGTATGTAGTCAAGAGTAAGGACTGTGGTCTTTGCTGATCATACAGATCTTTGGTCAGTTCCCCACACATAGACTTTCAGTGTGATTTGAGAAATCCATGGTATCCAATATCAGGGACTGTAAAAATGAAATAAACTTTGCTTCTGTGGATGGAGAATGAAAGGTCAAGAGAGCATGCACCATGGCATCTTAATGGTGATTGATATTTATATTTAGCAACTAACTCAAGCCCTTGATGGAGGGCAAATTATAACACCACACGAGATGTTTGATAAGGAAGTCTGCTATTCAGATTAACATTTTTTTTTTTGAAGTGAACTTGCCAGATATAACATGGATCCAATTATGCTTGAAAGTGAGCCCACAATAATCTTTAAAGTCTTTGTGCACCAGTTAGCAAGGAATATAGACTGTGATTTTCAGCTATAACACACAGTCAGGACTAGGCTAGGTGATAATCACAGTCAGGACCACTTCTCCCTGAAGGTTGGGTACAAACTCATGTGCTGAAACAACTTTCATACTTTTATCCAGTACAGGATGGTAGTGGCCTTTTTAACGTAAAGCAGTTTCTGTAGCACGTTCCCTGAAATTTAACACTACTGATGGAGTTGACATGTAGTGTTCATCCTTCAGTGCAAAGGAATGAACGAATCAACTTGGTAGCTCCTTTACCAGGAGGCGGATGCCGGACAGACAATGTCAGTATTCTTATGTAAGTTGAGTGTTATTATCACAGTCATATTCAGTCCTGGCAGAGCATAGTAGAAGCCCTAAATTTTTTCTTCAGTTGAAACTGTTTTTCAGATATTCTGTGCTAGGACTCAAATTCTTTTGACTTTACATCTGGTTGAGGTACTTTGAAAACTACAAAAGTTCTGCTAAGAAGACTAACAGAATGGAAATCAATTAGAATTGACATGGCACAAGACTATTTTATGGATAAAAAAAAAAAGAAACACTTTTTCTGAATGGAAAGTTAGAATTAATTTTTGAGATCCCTTTTCCTTCCTTTCATAATCTATTATGTAAGAGCAAAACTGCAAAAAATCGTCTTCTGCTTTGCAGAAAGGCATGCAGGAAAAGTCCAAGAAACTTGGAGTCAAGAAACAAAAAATATATTCTTATACCACTGTCAAGGATAGATCCAAACCACTGAGATGTCAAAAAAAAAAAAAAAAAAAGACTGTTACTGAGTTTTGTGAGTTTTCTTGCTTCTTTGTGGAGTGCGAGGGAGGAGAAGAGAATGAAAGTAAGACAGAATGGAGAAGTCCATGGGTGCAGACACTGCAGAGGTGTGGAAGGAAGGACACTGAAACTCCTTTTACTACACAGACTGTAGCTTGCACCATTGAACTCCATTGAATTTCTTTCTGAAATGCAAGGGGAAAGCTCATCTGATATTGTCTAAGGAAATGTTTACAGTACATATCCCAAACAACTTCTGAGAGAAAAAAATAAATATAAAAGGGAAAGTAAGGAGAATGGGATAGATCTATACCACTGAATGCATTCAAGCACACAAATTCTTCTGGAAAATTAATTGAAGCACTAAGTATATAGCATAAACTCAACTTTTCTTCTCAGAGAGTGTTTAGTGTATTGGGCTGGACATTTTAGAGGCTACAGGTTACAATGATCTATCCACTTTTCAAATGACATTTATAAAATGATGCATTTTTAAATCGGTAATTTTTATGTGGCTATTTTTAATTATACCACATTTGTTAGCTTTATTTTTCTCCTCTTTTATTCTATTTTACTCTCCCTGAGAACACCTTATTTGAGCCAATGCTTACAACAGATGTACTTACAGAATTCAATAAAGTGATCTAATCTTAGAAACAGTCTTATATACAGCACACTAGCTTGAGGATGAAGACCTTATTGCTGGCCAGTGGTGGTCTAAAACCAGAGTGCTGTTAATTTAGTAATCAAATATATATGTAGAGATATTATTTTATTTTATTTTACATAGGAAATATATACTATTATATCTACATTTTACTAGGTTGAGTCCATATTTCAACTGGAAAAAAAAATCTCGTAGAAACTGAGCAATCACATTTTCGGTATATGGTATAGTAAGTACTAGCCTGTGTGTTTGAGGTCCTATTATAGAGATGTCAGTTTTAGTTTGAAACATAAACATATTTTTATTTATACATTAGTGCTTATGGTGATCAATGACCATGTGTGCAGTATATTAGAATTTGGTTTTGATCAGTAGAAAGCAATTATTCATAAAACTCAAAACAGAAGGCAAAGTTGTGAAAGAAAGGAGAAGAATTATGTCTTTCTTACAGGGAAGGTAATTTTAATATAGACGAGATTGGTCCAAGTCCTGCAGTTTGGATTGATAGATTATCTAGCAAAACTATCATTTCAATAATCTCAATGACACGGCAGCAGTGGATACTTGGTACAATATTATAAATTAAATTTACTGCAAATGTCATTGCAGAGAATATGGAGAGAGATCAGTCATTTGTATTTGTAGAAGTTAAAATAGGGAAAAATTTAAGATTCTTTGACAAAAAAAAAGTAACAAAAATTATCTGCATTATATAGCTATACTACAAGTTGTCTAAAAGATATTTTTCATCATTACTTTCTTCATTAGGATACTTGAATTACAACAATATATATTTGACAAGAGAGGAATGATGTTCTTTTAAACAGAGATATAGTCTTCACAAAAATTTTTTCCAGGATTTCAGTTTATTCAATGTCCAAAAATGCTTTGTTGCTTCTGTCTAATTAAAATCTACTTGTGAAAAACTGAATAAGCCAAACTGTGAATTAGTAAATTTGTATTCATTTCCATATGCAGTCATACTGATGTGAAGGTAATGTTGGCAAAATTGATACCAGGATAGCAATGTAAAAAAAAAAGAAATATAGGAGATTTTTTTCTGTTTAGATTTTCCGTAGCCCCATTTTATTACTTCCTTTGCTATCATAATATCATAAATAAACTAAAAACTTTATGCAAAATTACAAAAGAGCTTAATTTTCAGGCACCTGAAAATCAATTATAACTGACTGAACTTAAATTCTTTTCCAAGTTAGAATTTGTAAATTGACATGAAGTTTCCTACTTAAAGGACTTCTTTGGAAAACAGAATTGGAGCATTAGTAAAAAAAATGAAATTGATGAAAAGAACGTTAGTTGTTTTATTATTCACTGAAATAAACTAAACGCAAATAGAAATGAACTACACTGAAATTTAACATTCAATATTCCAGCAGGTCATAGGAGGTGATTCTACCCCTCTACTCTGCTCTCAAGAGACCTCACCTGGAGTACTGCCTTCAATTCTGGAGTTGCCAACACAAGAAGGACATTGAGCTCTCGTAGCAGGTCTATAGGAGAGCCACGAAGATGATGCAAGGACTGCAGCATCTCCCCTACGAGGACAGGCAGAGAGAATTAGGGCTCTTCAGACTAAAGAAGAGAGAGTTCCAGGGAAACTTTATACTGGTCTTCCAGTAACTAAAAGGGGCCTACAGGAAAGCTGGGAAGGGACATTTTATAAAGGCATGTAAGAACAGAACAAGGAGGAATGGCTTTGAACTGGAAAAGAGTAGGTTTAGACTAGATTTTAGGAAGAAATTCTTTACTGTGAAGATAGTGAGACACTGGAACAGGCTGCCCAGAGAGGTTGCAGATACCCTTTTCCTGGACGCATTCAAGGTCAGACTGGATGGGGCTTTGAGCAACATGGTCTAGTTGGAGGTGCCCTTATCTGTAGCAGAGGATTTGCAACTAGATGATCTTAAATGTTCCTTCCAACCTAAACCATTCTTTGATTCTATGGTTCTATGATTTCCATGGAAACTACAACAATTACAGAGAGCGCAATAACACTACTTAATACAACAAATGCTCATTTACAAAACACTATTTTTCAACATATTCACCACATTTGTTATGCATTTTTGCCAGCAATGAACAAGAGCCTGCATTTTGCACTCATAAAAATTTGCATCAGTGGAGATGACCTACTACTCCCACTACTGCTGTCACCAGTGCTGAAGCACACCACCCACTACCTTATTGTGCTGACATCCACAGAAGTAATTTATTAAAATGTGAAATGATACTTAACATTCAATTTAGTATGGGGTTTATTATAGTGACCTGCTTATTTTTTACATTACTCATACTGTCATCATAAGCACTTATGTAGGTCAAAAATGTCCTCCCATATTTCACAAGAAAAGAAAGGAAAGGAAAGGAAAAGGAAAAGGAAAAAGAAAAGGAAAAAAAAAAAAGGAGAGAAAAAAAAAGGAGAGGAGAGGAGAGGAGAGGAGAGGAGAGGAGAGGAGAGGAGAGGAGAGGAGAGGAGAGGAGAGGAGAGGAGAGGAGAGGAGAGGAGAGGAGAGGAGAGGAGAGGAGAGGAGAGGAGAGGAGAGGAGAGGAGAGGAGAGGAGAGGAGAGGAGAGGAGAGGAGAGGAGAGGGATTCTCCATTCAATCATTGCAACATTGACTTTTTTTCCTGATCTGTTTCCTTAAAACAAAAAACTTTTTTGTTTACCTAAATTTTTTTTACAAATTTGATCACACCAGTGTAGCAATGGTGTAGCAATGCTGCTTATGATATTTTGTACGTTTGACCTTTTTCTATTATACATATGCCTTTTCAGTGGTCAGATGTATGATCAGACTTACTAGCCTTTTTTCTTTTTCTAATATACAGCCAAATAAAATTTTAAAAAAAGGTAGAAATTTCTGAATGTGGCTAGGCTGAACATTTTCTTGGAAAGAACCATAATTTTAAGAATAATGAGAGTGTATAACTGAACAGTTATGTCACACTCTAATCATCCTATACAGCCAAAACAAAATTCCGACATATCAAAAATCTGTAGCACCCCATCCTACGCAAAGTGAAGCTAAAGACACTATTGCCATAAAAGGAGCAGTTTAAAAACTTGTCTATATATGACTGTTTCAGCACAGCTGTTTACATTTTTTTGTTCTTAGAGTTATTAGAGCAAAATATTGTTATGTCAATTGTAGCAAGAATTTGCTTTGAAAAAAAAAATTGAACACATTTCACTACGTTCACTGCATCAAAGTATGAAATAGCCATGATTTATTGCAAAGAGTTATTTCCAGTTGTGACAGTGTTATTGGAACTCCTCCTTGCTCAGCTGGAGGGGGGGAACTTTCTTGGAGGACACTGTAGAATAACTAAGAACAGACTTTATGTGTCCTACTTCTAGTTACAACTTCAACTGCAGTAATATGCAGAACGTATGTGCATATTAAATCAAATCACAAGTGGAGATATGGCTAATGAGTTAAATTTCCTGTGATATCCAACCTCCATATGGCAGGTACTGTATTTATCACACCATATGCTTGAAACCAAGGACAAGAGTACATTCTGTAAACATGCTTATGGCACCTTTTCATTGATTCAAGGAATGGCATTCAGAAACTGTTTCAAGATTCTGCCAAGATGGAATAGCTGGAAGGAAGTCACTAAAGTATTAACAGAAGTTTCCCCATCAGGAATTTTTGTCGAAAGGAGGCCTCAGTATCAGTATCTTTGTATCCTGACAGACTGTTAAATCTAAAACATTTCACATGATTTCACTGTGGTGTATATCCTATTATTTTTTTCCTAAAAATTTTTATTGTCAGATTAATGCTTCATTATTTCATATGCTATCCTAAATGGCATTTTTATTTTTCTACCTCTGACACTAAAAATATTTCGCTGATAGAGAATGGCTTTGAAGGGTTTTCAACAGCATGTAAGCAAACCATATTCTTCTATTGCGTCATGTGTTTTAAAATAATTCCATTTCTGACCTGATGACAAGCTCTAGGAGACACTTTAAGATCTATTATGGCTTTATTATATATAAGACTGGGCACATACTAGCCCCCAAATTATTCAGTCTTATATTATTGTTAATATGCTACTTATTAGAATCTGATGTCTTTTCTTCTTGTTGTTTTGATTTTGTTTTGCTTTGTTTTTCTCTTTGGTATAGATTTTTTGTTGTGGTTTAAGAATTGATATCATTTACAAATATATATTCATATATTTTATTAAAGAATCTGCTGTATCTGTAGTCAGCCATATCTAAGAACGTACAATGACTGTGGTGGAATAGAAAAAATGTCATCTAATCCAGTGTCGTATCTCATGCCAGCTGTTGATGCTTGAGGCAAACTATTAAAAAAAAAGAAGAAAAAATCATATTATTATAGTTTTTTAAAATAATAATCTCTGATCCTCTAGCTCTGGAGCAAGAGATGATGACTAAATGAGCAAGAGATTATGTGACTTTTTTTTTTTTTTTTTAAGGGCCACCAACCTTCCCATTTAATACTAGACCAGGCTGCCCAGGGCCTCATTCAATCTGGCCTTGAACACCTCCAGGAACAGGGCATCCACAACCTCTCTGTGCAGCCTGTTCTAGTACCTCACCACTCTCTCTGTAAAGAACTTCCCTCTGACATCCAATCTAAATCTTCCCTCCCTCAACTTAAAATCATTTCCCCTTGTTCTGCGGTTATCTACCCTTTCAAAGACTTGATTCCCCTCCTATACGCAGGCTCCTTTTAGGTACTGAAATGCTACAATGAGGTCACCCCGCAGCCTTCTTTTCTCCAGGCTGAATGAGCCCAGCTCCCTCAGCCTGTCTTTGTAGGGGAGATGCTCCAGTCCCCTTTGCCGTGTTGAACCTCCTTAAGTTCACCCATATTTCTCTATAGCTTTTGTTTATCTCTTTCTTTTTTACCGATTAATTTCCCTACAGTATGATGCAGAAGAAAGGTGCTAGTATTAAGGCTCCAGTTATCAATGGAGATCTAGTAACTACAGTCAGAAAGTGCTGAAAGCATAGTTTGGCTAATTCTAACATAGATATCTACTAACTAGTTGTGCTGCTGTTTATTAACACTTTGACTGATTGACTAAATGTCCACTGGTCATACCAGAAGCTTTGATATCTGATCAATATGGAGGCATTTACGTGGAGATATAATCTGAATCTGAATCCCACTTTTGATGGGGATTCAGTTGAAAAAACACAAAATCTTACTGCCATTATGCCTAGCTCCAATTTATAGGAGGAAGAGGAGGTTCTTTGATATCTGTACACCCGGCATGAGATTAAGAAAAAATGGTTCAAATGTTGGTTCGACAAGTTTATTACAAATCCTAATCAGGGTGATGGGGAAGGGAAGAAGGGTGATAGAAAAGATAGGAAGTAAAAGCAAGGAGTCTTAGTAGGAAACAAGAGGGAAATAATCACCACCATGAATCCAGTGTGGTTCATAGTTCAGTCATTGATCTTCAGTAGTGGTGGGTCATCGGGTGTTGTTGTTCCGTTGAGGATGACGGTGACCATGGCAATGATGGCAACTTCTTTCCAATGGTAGTACAAACTTATTTGTAAGTCCAAAGTGGTTGAGTTAGCTTTTTTTGGAGTGACAGTTTCTGGCTTTTGGATCTCAGCAGGAACTCCTTTTGTTCCCATCTTCTGGGCCTTGCCAGCAGATAAGAAGGAGCAGGGAGGTATCAACTTCTATCTTGCCTTCACAGGATACAATGGTATCATCCCCCAGTCTCCCATAGCAAGCTGGAGTTATTTGGTCACAGGCTAGATCTCCCACCAGAAAATGGTCCTGAGCTCTCTCATCCAAAGGCAAACAGCTCCAAAGAAATGCTTTCAAATGTAAAATTGTCCACACAGTAATGTTGATTGCCACAAAGCAACACCATCTCTCATCTCCTAGAGTCTTATCGCAATAAATACCTTGGAAAGCAAGCTTTGAACCAGAAAGCAAAGAAGGATTTATATACATTAACATCAAAGATTTTCAAAGCATCTTCATGGGGCTTTCACATAAGACACAGTACCTGCAGAAGGTTGGTCCTGAGCAAGATGTTGCAGCTGGGTCAGGGCAGTTGCAGATATATATACAAACTGGGAGAATTACTTCTTGCCCTGTGGAGAAGGACTAGCAGATTATGATGAAAAGCTTGACATGAGCTAGCAGTGTACACCTGCAGCCCAGAAGACCAACTATATCTCAGGCTGCAACAAAAGAGGGGTAGTCAGTAGGGAGAAGGAAGTGATTGTATTCTTTCACTCTGTTCTTGTGAGACCATATCTGGACTACTATGTTCAGATTTGGGACCCCCAGCATGAGAAAGATGTGGAAGTGTTTGAATGGGTCTGCAGGAGGAACATTAGGGTGATCAGAGGGCTGGAGCACCTCTTCTGTGAAGAAATACTGGGGGAACTGGGCTTTTTCAGCCTGGAAAAGTTTCAGAGAACTCACCACACCCTTCTAGTACTAAAGGATGTTTTAAGACAAGGAGAAATATCTTTAAACTAAAAGAGTAGAAATTTAAATTATAAATCAGAAGGAAATTCTTTACATGGAGGCACTGGAACAAGCTAATTAGAGAAGCACTGGATGTCCCTTCCCTGGAAGCATTCAAGGCCAGGTTTAGTAGTAGGGCAGCTTGACCAAGTGGGTGGCAATTCTGCCAATGGCAGGGGATTTAGCAGAAGATGATTTTTGAGGTTCCTTCCAACCCAAGCCATCATATTATTCTGTTTACATAGCAGATGAACATCACACAGCCTTTTACTCACTTCCCCAACAAATGGGATGAGGGAGAGAAGCGGGAACAAAATAGAACTCAAGTTGAGATAAAAACCAATTACTAAGAAAAAAAGAGTAAAATGGAAGCAAAAATGCCATTCTATAACAATATATACATATAGCTGAAATGCAAACACTGTCACCTGGTAACCAACGCCCAGCTAACAATACAGACAGCTGCCTGCCAACAAACAGCCCACTGGGAATGCAAGATCTCACCACATGCTCAATGACACCCAGCAACTCCTCGCAGTTTTATAGCCTTCTGCTTGATGTTATGTGGTATGGAATAACCTTTTGCATAATCCAAGCCAGTTGTCCTGAGTGCTCCCTGCCTCCTGCTGCCACGCCATAAAGCAGCATCAAGCGGCTTGGCTGTTCTTGCTAGAAAGACAAAACAAAACAATAACAGCAACAAATAACACGCAGAAAACATTGAAATCAAACTGTCATTCAGTTTTATGTTCATCTATCTTTAAGTAAAAATTTGGTGGTGGAATTCTTTTAGTTGTTGATTAATGATTTTTATTCCTATCCTAGATCTGAGTCAAAAACAAAAACAAAAACAAAAGTGAGTTAATTTCATGGAAGAGAGTTAATGTCATGACAGAAATTAGTGACATTGACAAGGATTACAGTGAGGTGTGATTTTTGTTTATTTGCTGTTGAGTTGCTTTTCTTTGTGTTATCCAAACCTTAGGCAGAAGCGTAAGTTTAGAAAAAATTAACAATCATTTCTGAGACAGATATTCTGATTACTGACTAGGTATTACCAACACAGATATTAAAGACCACGTGGTCACAGGTCTATCGAGCCTACAGCAAAGAGGCTGAAATTGCGAGAGGATAGGGTAATGCCATGTTAGAAAAATACATCAGAAACATGGAATACCTTCTGTTTTACTAGTTTGAACTTCAAAGTATTCTTTGCCAAATTAGAAAAATATTTTTCACCTCTAGTCTTTGGAAAATGAGACATCTATTTAAATATTTTCACTAATCAGGCAATGAGTAAGAGAGTCTTCACAGCCTACTGACCAGAAAGGTGGGATAAATCACCCTTACAGTGTGCGTATCTCATCCCTTAGACACAGCAGAAAACTTCTTAGCTGGTGAAAGTGAGCTGATAGAAAGACTGCCTCTAAGAAAAGCACTATACAGAAAATTAATACTTTATTGGAAGATAAAAAATGTTATTCAAGCTGAAGAAGGAAAAATAAAACTGAGGGAAGAAAGGCATGAGAAAGAAAACAGAAGAAATTAGGTATCAAAGAAGAAAAAAAAAAGCATGAGATAGAATATGAAAAGAAGAAAAAGAGATGCCAAACTGAAAAAAAAACCACCCCACTCTGAAGGGCTTCTAGCAGAAAAGTATCACAATAAGTTAATCTAAAAGAAACAGGTCCTTATAAAATCTTAAACTATAAATCAAAGTGCAAGGAACGGACTTTAGATAAGAAACAGACAAAGCTGTAGAGATGGATTTGGTTTTGTTTCATGTCTGTATTGAAGGCTAGCACGGTCTTTTTTTCTTCTTTTTTTTTTTTTTCTTTTTTTCCAATCAGATTTAATCCACTGGGTTTGACTTTGACTTTAAAAAAAGGCACAAAACCAAGATTTTTCATTTTCTGCATTGTTGTGATAAAAACAAGCATGTATATAAGTAGCTTAAAAAAAAAAATTAAACAAATTATGATATTGGCTTAAACAGAAAAAAAAAAAATGGAACGCTCCAACACTTCAGTATATCTTTTCAAACCATTTCACTGGCTGTAAAAGTAATGCAATGGTTTTAGAGCAGTTGCCAACTTTTCTATTATGTGTGGCATTAACTAAGCATATGGAGTAAGTTAACAAAGTGGAAAATTTCATTGCTTTTGTTGGTTTAAACCAGACCTTTAACTTCACTGCTTTACATTTAATAAAATACATTATCAAAAAGAAGCATGACATCTCCTTAAAGAAAAATATTTTATCTACATAAAGGCAAATTGAAGAGCAAGTGGTGGATTTAAGAGAACTTTTGTCAGTTATCATTCTTTAACACTGAATGAAATATTCTCACTATTGGTTAGGGACTATCACAAAGAGTAAAATCCAGGATAAGTGAATAACACTTCTTAAAAGTCATATTTACTTATGCAGCAAAAGCTTTCATTACAGTGCATCTCAGATGGGATGAAGTCCTGTAACAGGGAGAAAACAGACACGTTTTGAGAAATATTTGAAAATGATATATAGACTCACAACTTTAACCTCATTAGAATTTCTGTTCAACAACTTCAGTTTTTATCCAAAGACTGTAAGAAGGTAAATTCATCCGCAGTAAATAAAACTCTGTACTATATTTCAAGTACACTATCCAAATGCACCTGAAATTTCAAAGTGTGTGTACCCACCAATTAAGCTGCACTTATTTAAACTGAATTATGACCAGTAATACCTGCAACCAAAGTGTCTAGCACATAATCAGCATAGAAGATATAAGAATCTTAAAAATGTGTTTTTGTTTTTGTTTTTTTTTTTTAATTTTAATTTTAATGCATGTCAGTTTGTAGTCAGGATGAGCTGCAAATTGACAGAATCACAGAATGACCAGGGTTGGAAGGGACCTCAATGATCATGAGTCTCCAACCCTCCTGCCACACACAGGGCCAACAACCTCTCCACTTAATACTAGACCAGACTGCCCAGGACCTCATCCAATCTGGCCTTGAACACCTCTAGCTCACCACTCTTAACAATTTCTTACTCTACAGTATGTCAAAATGCAACATAACAATTGTAGCCAAGCACTTATTTTTAATGTAACTCTCAGAGGGCTATATGGCCTACAAGTCAGTTTTAAAAACTATCTCATATCTGAAGATTCAGAGACACACCTAATGGAACCTTCAAAAACACCCAAGTGTCAAACTCCCATCGATATAACTGGGGGTTAAGGACAAGAATAAAATGCTGAAGCATGAACCATGATAGAATTCCTTTCAGTTTCTCTTACAAAAATGTTATATCCTGGAAAACAAGGCACTACATGGTACTTGAAAAATTGAATGTTTTAGTTAATTTTATTATGTTGCTAAATGTAATGTTGCTTAGCTACCACAGTGGTAAGTACCTCAGAAAATTCTACTTCAGGCAGCATCATCTTTTTTTCTTATGAAGCAACAAACATGCATGTACTGCAAACCTCAACTGTATCATCTCATTTCAGCAATCTGCTTTTACTATTTCTACTATTTAATATTTTCTGTGATTTGTAGTCAAAGTACTAATACAGACTGCTGTTTTAATTCCTTTTGATTGGATTGTATTTGGAGGGATATTCTCTTCTGGTGCCTCTGTGAGGCACATGATTCAAGAGAAAACAAGTACTGTATATTACAGAAAGATTTGTCTGCCCCCATTAGCTAAATACAAGGAAGTGCTTGAACTACAGACACCTGAGCATAGCAAAACACACATTTCATTCCAAGTCAAGTCAGGCAGATGGTACCACAGGGGAGCAATCAACAGTGCCCCTAAAAGTTTTAGCTAGCCATCACCTGAGCAAATGCTGGGTGAATATATTAACAAGGCATCTCAGAGAGAAACCTGTAAACATATATTGTTGAAAATGTTAAGGAAATTGTATTTCATGATTATGAGATTGCATTCACATGTGTGTTTCATTGCCAAGATATCTCTGCTGTAAAAGCAGAGACAGCCCACTGGAACAGGTGGACAAGGAAGATGTGTAACTCACCAAATTTCTTCAGTGATCAATGATTTATTTCTATTTGCACTAGGAGCGTTGGTCAGTAACTTTGAGATGAAGATAAAGTGAAGTGTTTCAAAATTAAAGAGAAATCCGACTTGAAGGATTTTACTTTGTTCTTTTAAAGAAGGATGAACATCAATTTCAATATTAATACATGCATTTTACGCTGTGCAGCTATCATTTATCTGTTACAACTTTCTAGCCTACAGAATCCAAGTATACGTAGGAGAAACCAAACAAAAAAGAAAACAGCCGCTACCCATAAATCTAATATTCAGCTAATACTTTGATTATTCCAGTGTTATCTGTTTGTAAGGAAAATAGTAACAATTTGATTATCTACAAAATTATTCTATTCTAAGATGTCAGAATGTCCATTCTAATTTATCTTTTACCACATTTTTAACTTTCAGGAACTCTAGGTTCACTCTCTGCCTGACATTTTTAAGGTTGCAATTTTTTTCTCATTTAAAAATAAAATCTAAAAATAAGTAACTAATAATTGTACAAGTGTTGTTGTTTTGCTTTTTTTTTTTTTTTTTTTTTTTTTTTAAGGAATGCGGAAGAATTAAGAGAGAAGTGAGGCCTCAGCCTTATAAGTGGTGCAAGAATGTTATGCATTACCGCCACAATGACAATAAAAAGTCAGACTAAGACAAAGATTCTGCAGATCTCTCAAATCTTGTAAACTGCAAACATGGGTCTTTGTTTTGAAATTAGCTTGTATGTTACATTCCAGTGCTTCAGCAGCTTCCATTTCAATGATCAGAGTGAACTGCAAAAGAGAGAAACTCCATCTTGGAGATTTTATCCAATTTGAAGCCATAATGCTTATTATTATTAACAGTTTTCAGAAGTCACAAGCCCCAGAGCACTGAGTTCTAGAATCTTCCTTCTCTCCAATTTTCCTCCTGAAAAAAGAAGCTGTAAATGATGAACATCACTCTTCCTCAAGGTCCTTTCTAAGTCAGAGATTTTTTCTTCACATTCTATAATACAGACTTTTTCTGAGAATTTTGTATTATGAACTCCTCCCTCTAAACCCAAAAGTAAACACTTGCACAAATGAAAACAATTTCACCTTTTAATTGTTAGTTGAGGAAATTTATTGCAAGCTATTAATTCTTATCTCCTGTCTCTAGCACAAGAGCAATCAACTGGCAGATGAGTAGAAAAGGATAATAGGGAGAAGGGAAAGGCTTTCTCTCTTAACAGCAGGAACTTGAAGGGATTATTGCTATTCTCCCTCGAAGATTCTCATTTTCTATGTCAAAATTTGAATTTGGCAATTGATCAATGCAGTGAAATTCATTAATGCAAAAGTGGTATCATTCATTATTGGAAAATTCATTCCACTGCTTGGTTGAGTAAAGAAGAAAAACTCACTAATGAGCTCTGGCATTATATCACAAACTGAGTGGCAATCAAAGATGTCCTGCTACATTTGGAATTGCTATTAATTTGTACCATAGGCCTATGGTATTGTTAGACATGCCTTTATGGATGAAAATATACTTTTCATATAAGAAGAATATTCATCTGGTAACTGTACTCTGGTCCTCCATTCTTGTCCTCTGTCAGCAGGCCACATCCATGCAAATGAGTGTAGGAAAGCCACAACAAATACTAAGGAAAGTAGCAGAGTTTCCCTATGACTTTATCCTTGCATGGACAACAAAATCATAGAATCATTGAATCACTAAATCATAGAATAATTGAATCATTGAATCATGGAATTATTGAATCATAGAATGGTTTGGGTTTGAGGGAACCTCAAAGATCACCTAGTTTCAATTCCTCTTCTTTGTGCAGAGGTGCCACTCAGTAGAGCAGGCTGCCCAGGGCCCCATCCAACCTGACCTTGAACATCTCCAGGGATTTGGCATCCACAACTTCTCTAAGCAACCTGTTCCAGTGCCTCACCACTCTTTGGGTAAAGGATTTCTGCTAACGAAGCTTCAGCCTCTCCTCATATATCTTCCTCTCTAGACAATTCAACATCTCAGTAGTTCTCCTTTGGATGCTCTCTAATAGCTTTAAATCCTTTCCCACCAAATTGCTTTCTGCATGGCTGTTCTCCATTATTTCATCCTCCAGTCAGTATAGCCAGGGCTGCCTCTTCCCAGGTACAGAATATAGCATTTTCTTTTGTTAATGTGGTTAGTGGTTTCCCAGCTCTACAATTTTTCTAGATCTCTCTGCAAGGCCTCTCCACCCCTAAAGAGTCAACAGATTCTCCCAATTAAGTATAATCAGCAAACTTGATCAAAATTCCTTGTAGTAATAAATCCAATCTATATGCAAAAACATTAAAGAGAACTGGCTGTAATATGGTGTCCTGGAGAAACCCATTAGTGACTGGCTGACAGCCTGGTGGAACTCCATTCACCACAATGCTTTGGGATCAACCCATCGGCCAAATACTCAGCTATCACATTGTATTTTTGTTTAGTTGTACCCTGGCCACTCAGTTTATCTCTTAATTCTTATTGTAACTATTTAACCTAATTAAGTTGAAGCCACAGTGTCCTCTGCAAACCAATAGATGGATGAAAAGGGTTAGCATAATTCAGAAGTAACATTGTACTAGAAAATTCCAGCAGGATTCTTTATTGTATCAGAATTTTATGGTGAGGAAAACAGTCAAATGTACATGATTCAAAGCTTGAATGAAATCTTCCAAGTCTTGCAAACTCCTCTAGAAAAGGCAAACAGAGCCCATAATGCACAGCTGGGTTAAAGCTATGAAGAGTCTCAAACACTGAGTGAAAACTCAGTGAGGAAAACTGCATTAATACAAAACACCAAGAAACCATCTAAAAGAACTATAATTAGGTTTTCTTGCATATTTTTCATAATTTTTCTCTAGGCTAACTAGGTACCCATTACCTTAACTTGTGCTTTATCTGTCAGGTTTTTTCAGCTCTTCAAGACTTTCATAGAATACAGATTTACCGAGTTTTAAGTAACAGCTACTTCAAATTGTTCTCTTGCTAACGGTAAACATTTTGAAGACATCTTTTGCTTCCCTTTGCAATTGATACCCTATTCTAACTCTGTCATTTTTCCTTACTATTATTTTTTGGTTTACATCCTAACCTTGTCTTTTCTCAACCGTGGTCTTCCCTAATTTCTCCAACTCTGATTGTCTCGGCTCCTTCATTCCATCCTCTGTCTTGTTCCTTGCTTAGATTAGCTTTCAGATCCTCAGAATCTGGATTAATTTTATGGATGTTCTGTCCAATGTGAGTTAAGAAGCTCCATAGTCAATTAATGCATGATCCCAATTTCTTTTTTGTGAGGGAAGACAGTCATTTGATTTTTATAATCTATACTAATTATATTTGCAGAACCAAATATCTGCTGCATTTTTCTTTTTTCTTTTTTCTTTTTTTTTAATTTGTCTGGGCAAACCCCACCTCTATATTTAAAGCATACCTTTCCAATATGGTTCAGATTGCAAGTATCTGTGCCCAGATTGTCAAATTTAAAATCTTTGAGCTGTCTGCACATAAGCTAAAGGGACTTTTGATTGCAGCACTGTAGATTAGCTTTAATCTAAGTAATTCAGATAACAATAGCAAATGTGAGAGCATGGACTTCAACACCTAAAGGTAAAAGCACATAAGGAATCCCTTTATATTTACTCAAGGGACTGAATCCTGTGCTGTATCGTCAGGGCAATTATAGCCAAAACCACCTAGATTAAAGCCAGAGAAGGTAGCTCCTGAAATTATACCTTAGAATTACAAATCAGGCATAGCCTTGTTATTATATCAAAGTCATAGTCAATAAACATGCATGTTTCATTATGACAGCAAAAAAAAAACAGACTAAATGTTCAAAACAGGAAATGTATTCCAAGATGGTAAGCATGTGCATATAAGTCATATAAAACTACATTCAATTTATTGTATTATTTGAGAAATACATGTGGTCATTGAATTAATTAGTATTGTAATGAACTTCTATGAAGAGCCGGAATTAAGATTGCTCATGCAGACTCTACTTTGGCTCTTCCTGACAAGGATTTTTAACCATCTGTCTTCAAGGTTCTCTGAAGACAACTATTGAGTATTTATTCTTCATCTTTTTTTTTCTTTCTTTTCTCTCTCTCTTTCTTTCTCTTTCCTATCCTTTTCAGATATTTTTCCAGACATGAAGAATCTACTTTTAAAAAGCATTTAAAAAATGTTTATACAGTGAAAGACCAAGAAAACTCTAAACAGAAAACTATTTGGGACTTCAAACCACACAGAAGTCTGGAAGGATATTATTCTGCCCCACATGGCAAAATTTGTATCAATGCTGTTTCAGTGCTCATTATCAAAGAATATCAGAAAATATGATGACCAACATCATATGCAACAATCTCTTGCATTAATAAAGAAATCTGAATTTTTATACAGTGCCAGTGATGTTCAGTATTTTCTACTCATATAGAAACAAATTTCTCAGACTGAATATTAATTTGAAATCATAGGACAAAAGATATCCCTGGTTTTGTTGGCAAGACAATATTTGTTTCCACAGTCATACATTGACTGTGACAGTCACTGACAGCTCTTAGTTTCTGCTGCTTTAGTGTTTGATTCCATAACGCTAAATACTTCTACCATTGAAGAAAATAAAAGGACATTCAATTTACAAAAATATTCAGCAATATTTAGAAACGAGCTATTAATATTTAAAAATAATTCCCAATAAACCAAATTTATAATAAACGTTAACTCTGGAAACTACAAAGAGTCCTGTCAATGACTGTTATATAAAAGAGCCATTTTCATTTCTCTAATTTCTAAAAAGCATTCATAATTCGCATACTTCTTCATACTTCCCATAAATGAAAAAACTCATATTCATATATTTGTGGATATGTGTTCCTCGACAGTTTAGTAATAGAACCTTTCAAGTGGTTTCTCAAGCCCCTTCCTTTCCTGTTTTTCAGGTTGTTTTCATACTTTGCTCCGACTAACAAAGATTAAGAAATATTAAGAGAAAGAACTATCCCACTTGTCTCTAACCAAAATCTAGTCCTTGAATCCTATGGTGACTAGGGGAATTTGTCTCACTTTGAACATTTCAGATTTTCATTGGAGGAAGTCAGAGATTGACATTCTGCTTCCTATGATATCTCTACTAAGTTTCTGAGAGTCTTCAATTCTATTTAATGTCAGCAAATCAGGCCAAGTCATCTCACATTTTAAGTGTAGTTGAAATACACTGTATGAGGAAAAGGATGTGCAAAAATCATCACCAGAAAGAGGAAACAGAAAGATCTGTCTCTATTGCAAAGAAATATATCCAGGGATCATTCTCAACTATTACTTGGTCTGATAAAACAGGTGACAAAGAAGCAATAAACTAAAAGTTCTATGCATTCACCAAAAAACAGGTTTCCAGTTAGGCTATCAGGCTATTTCTCCAGCACTTCTGAACAGGCACTGCATGGCAATTACTTTCAGCTGTTAAACTCTGCTTTTCCAAAAATTCTTAGAAACAAATATCTGACAGGTTCCTCTTTCTGATATCTCCAAAAACTTATTCCTAACGTCATAATCTATCATATATGCTGAATTAAGAGCAAAGAGACAAAATATGTAGTCAATTTAAAAATTCATTAATATCAAATTAGCATTCCACAGTGCCAGATGGTCTACCCAAGCTTCCTTCCATGAAGAAAAGACGTTCACAAGTCTATACAGAATCATGGAATCATAGAATGGCTTGAGTTGGAAGGGATCCCAAGGATCATAAAGTTCCAGTCCCTGCCACATGCATGGCCACCAACCTCCAGGTCTGGCACTAGACCAGGTTGCCCAGGGTGTCTCGCTCCAATTTACAGAAGGGAGAGGAGGTTCTTTTAATATCTGTATACCCGGCATGAGATTAAGAAACAACGGTTCAAATGTTGGTCTGACCAGTTTTTTACAAATCTTAATTAGGGAGATGGGGAAGGGGAGTACGGACACTATTATGAATTAGGGTAATGGGGAAGGGAAGGAGGGTGATAGAAAAGATAGGAAAGAAGCAGGGATTCTTTATAGGAAGCAAGAGGGAGATAGTCACCACCATGGATCCAGCATGGTTCATAGTTCAGTCTTCAGTAGTGGTGGGTGATTAGGCATTGCTCTGTTGATGATGGTGATCACGGCGATAATGGCCCCCTTTTCAATGGTTTCAAAGTGGTTGAGTCAACTCTCTTTGGAGTGACAGGTCAAATTCAAAGTGGTTCAGTCAGCTCTCCTTGGAGTGGCAGCTTCTGGCTCTGAGTTGTCAGGAGAAATTCCTTTGTTCCCATCTTCCAGACCTTACCAGCAGATAAGAGGGAGCAGGGATGCCCATCCTGTTTTTCACAGGACACAATGGTATCATTCCCCAGTTTTCCCATACCAAGCTGGAGCTATTTAGCCGCAGTCCAGATCTTCCACCAGTAAACACTCCTGAGCACTCTCTTCTGGAGTCAAGCAGCTCTGGAGGAAGGGGCTTTCAAATGTTCCCAAAGTGATGTCGATTGCCACATGGTAGCACCCATCTCTTTCCTCCTCAATAAATCAGAGTCTTATCACAATAAGTACCTTAGGAAGCAAGATTTGAGCCAAAAAACAAAGAAGGATTTTCACACAGGGCCCCATCCCACCTGGTTTTGAAAACCTCCAGGGACAGAGCATTCACATTCTGTCTGGGCAGCCTGTTCCAACACCTCACCACTCTCTCTGTAAAAAACTTCTCCCTGACATCTAGCCTAATCTTTCCCTCATGAGCTTAAATCCATTCCCCCTTCTTCCATCACTGCCTATCCTTGTAAAAAGTTGTTTTCCCTGCAGTTTATAATCCCCTTCTAAAAACTGGAAGCCTTCAAAGAGGTCTATTCATAGCCTTCTCTTTTCCAGGCTGAACAAGCCTAGCTCCCTCAACAAATCTTTGTAGAGGTGGTGAGCCAGCCCTTGGATCATCCTTGGCCCTCCTCTGACCCTCTCCAACAGCTCCACATTTTTCCTGTACTGGGGGTCCCAGTCCTGGACATAGTACTCAGGAGGGCCTCAGGAGGGCAGAGTACAGAGGTACAATCACTTCCCTGTCCCTGCTGGCTACCTATCTTCTGATAGAGCCCAGAATACCATTGGCCTTCCGGGCTGCAAGAGCACACTGCTGGCTCAGGTTCAGTTTTTCATCCACCAGGACCCCCAGATATTTCTCCGCAGGGTACTCTCAAGAAGTTCTTCTCCCAGTCTGTATACATATCTGGAATTAGTCCAATCCAAGTGTATTGTTTAAGATTTCATGTTAAATGAATCTAAGAGGTGCCTTTGTAGAACTGACATTCCAGAGGGAAATATTCCTTATTTTTAGGAGTTTAATTCCTGGCTCTATTAATCTGTAAAGGTGGTGACAGGCTATTTTGTCTACTTTGGTGCTTAGCCTTAATTCAGAGTATGTAAGTAAGGGTGCCTGCATGCTGATTAGGAAAAAGAAGAGGAGCATGATCAGTGTTGCTCTAGCAGCATCACTGGATTATGAATAGTGCAACACAAAGTGGAATAATTCTGTCATTCTTCCCATGTCCATATTCCTGGAGATGATTAGTTTGAACGCATTGTAGGGAAAACAGATGGCAGAAGATCTGTTTGATGGTGTGATTTAACTTTCACAAATGTGTTTCCTTTTTTTTGTTGTTGTTTTTTAAGTTTATATTTGGTAAGCAAATAAATTAGATTTTGGATCGTATAGCACTTGCTAAAATGTGTTCGATCCATGGAGCTCAAAGTTACGCAAATTTGTATGGCTATAATATTTTCCTTTTTAAAAAATGACCATGTACAACATTTTCCTGGTCAGCAATAGAATTTCATAGGGACTTTGTAGATCCTACAAGGCAATTTCTACAGTCACAATTACACAAGTTCCTCTCACTGATTTTTTTTCTTAATGTTCTATATAGAATTCACATAGAAATTCACAAATATTTTTATATATTAAATATAGTTCTATTTTTTTGTCCTTGTAATTAATCTGAAGGAAGGATATGAAAAACAAAAAATAATAATAAAAAAACTATGTAATTACTTCAAAATATGTAGCATTTTACCTAAATGTTTTTTTCCCCCTCTCTACTAATAATAGAATTACATGGATAGGAATAACAGCTCTTTATAACAAGCTGCACATTCAACTCTTAGTGGGAACGTTGAGGCTTGCTCTCCTCTCTTTCTCACCTGGTGTGGCTGTTTTAGCTTCTTTGTTCTCTTGGAAGCCATTTTCTATTTATTTCATATTTGATTTTAAATAGTCTTTTCAGTTTCATTCATCAGAATCTGTCAGGAATCTATGCAATCAGCTCTGTAGTTCATACAAGCCAAACAAACAGTTTAATTACCAGGAGGGATAATACAGAGATATTTGACTGTAGATATCTTGTGTATACATACCATTGTGTGTGAAGAGGTATAGTGCTGTGAATGTTGCAATTCTTCTGATTGTTTAACCACAGGCATTTTTTTCCTCACAAATATGCTTTCACATTTAAATTTTAAAATGTAAAATTGTTCATTGTTAATGTGCAAAATGTCAAAACATGAACTTACCTCAAAAGAATTTTTCTTCTCCTTTTCATTTTTCTTTAACAGATCCACACAGCTGAAGTAGGACAATTTCAGAGGACTTCATATTCTTGTTTGTATATATGCTACCAAAATAATCAGTCTAAGTCCTATTCAAAATCTAAGTTATAAACACAGTTATTATTTAGACAGTATAATTCTGTAGACTAGGATTTTATACACTTCAAATTTGTTAAGCATTCAATGAAATTGTAAATTCATACATTTAAATTTCGTAAATCCTTAATTTCATATTTTCATCCCAGTGTGGTGTAAATTCCTAGAATTGGTTCACTTTCAGTCAAATTAAAAGACATAACAAAAGTTCTGTCTAGACATATAAGTATACTGGTCACTTAAATTTTCTCTTTAAAAACATGCTTATGTTCCCACAGCTGAAATTCTACAACATATTTATAAGCTCCATCATGTTTTTGAGCAAGGTGGTTCAAATACTGATTTCCAGATAAGGCTGGGTAGCTGACTTAAACAGAAGAACAAGCAGTGCAGCACAGTTGTGGCCTTAACTTTATTTGGTACATAGCATGTTCATCTGCAAATCTTAAAGATGCCATTTGAATCTGCTCAGACTGAAGAGTGATCAGAACACCTTCAGCAGAGATCTAGACACAATGTTATAATGTAAGAGGAAGATAGAATGTCTCTTCTGGCTTAAGAGAAAAACAGCATGCCAAAGAAAAACAAAAATTAGTGCAAAAAGCCTACATAAAAATACAGCTTACATAAGCATATATCACAGAGATGTGCAAAAGGCTGGAAAAAGAAAACTTCTTAGACTTCTTAACTGATTTTTTAATGATCTCTTAATTAAATCACTTCATTAATTGCTGACTTGCTCAGTTGTGCTGCCATAAATTCTAGGACACTGAACACTCCCTTATAACTTTTGGTTACCTCAGTAGTGCTGAAGTTCTATAGTATATCTGAGTTCTTCCAGTTGTGTGCCATGACTTAGAGAGCACTGAAGTAATCCTTCACTGACCACTGATAACAAAACATATTTTAGCACGGCAAAATCAGCTTTCATTTCAGCAGAAACTATATCAGAAAAAAAAAAGCTTGCATGCTTCGTTATTTTTTTATCAGTGTAATTAACTATTGCAGTTGAAAAAAACACTATTAGTATCAGGAAGCAATTCTGAAATTCTCTCAGGTTCACTGTGGAAAAAGCAATGCATATTTCCTCTCTCTTGTTCTCCTTAACTCCCACTGGGCTTAACAGTGATAATGGCTTTGCATGGCAGTGCCTAAAAACTACAAAGACAGCAATCCACGCGTTAGACATTCTTAAAAAGCCGAAGCCTTTTCTTAAACAGACAGAAAAGTGGAAAAAAAAGTAGGGAGAAAAGACAAGAAATCAGGCAGACTATGGTTTAACAGGAAGGGCTTCAAGATCATAGACTATTCCTTCAAGACTCAGTATAAGGATATGAATTTTTTCTGAAAGATTTTTTTTCAAACATACTGTCCACAAGGAGTGCCTGGCTTCACTAAACATAGTACATGGGATGGGAAAGGGTGGTGGAAAGAACTTCCATTCTGTATTTCTAAAGCTATTCAAATCTTTTTTTTTACTAGCTTTTCCATACTGTGGCACAGGTTGCTATTGGTAGATTGTTCTCAGGACAACCTATTTTTGCTATTTTTAATCATACACTTTTTTCATTAAAACTCTGGGAATTATAAAATCACAGAATCACAGAATTGTAAGAGTTGAAAGTGATTTCTGGAGATCATAGAGTTCAACACCCCTGCTAAAGCAGGTTCCCTACAGTTACATAGGAAAGTTTCCAGATGGGTCTTTAATATCTCCAGAGGAGATTCCACAAACTCTCTGAGCAGATAGACTGTTCCAGAGTGCTGCAATGAAGAAAGATAAAGAATGAATTGTAAGCATGGGAGATTTAAAGAAGGTAGATGCTTTCTTACAACATCGGCAGCTATTTTGCAAGCAGACTAAATTTAGTTCTGTTTAACCAAAGTTCAAAAATATCAAAACTATTTATTGGTGGCTTTTTTATGTTTTGTTTTGTTTGTTTGTTTGTTTGTTTTAACGTTGCTTGAACATAAATAACTGCCAAGAAACCATGAAAACCTAAAAAAGACCTACAATAACTCTGCAGCTTTTAAATTACACCAGCCTCTTGATCTAAAATATTTAACCTTGCAAACTCAAGAAGGACATACTGGGAAATTGATTTCCTCAAGATACTAAATTTCTATATCAAGCTTCAAGATTTTAAGTTTTAAATTGTTCATTTTTATGTAAAGAGAAAGTTGTTGCTACTTCAAGAATGTCTCTTAGCTATCTGAGATTTAATTAAAGAAGAAAAGATACACTTGCAAAGAGGAACAAAACATCTCAGTGTCAAGTTGTTATCATCTTTTCAACATAGTTTATTTTGATCTGGGATTCTGAACAGTAAGTTATTGCAGAAATGAATAAATGGGTGGGAGACCAGGTGAGCGCTTTCAAATTGCATGGGAAAGTTATTCACGAGCCATACAGTTATTGCATGAAGACAAATGGAGTCTTCATAATAAATCAATGGTCAATTTGTAGATGAATAATTTTCAAAGGGTATATTTATAAATTATTGTTTACATATCTGACAGAAATTAGGCCTATTTTATTTTCATTCTAAAAATCTTTATTTGCTAAAATCTGATAAAACTGAGATGCTAGCTCTGAGAAAGAATAGTCATACATACATAGAATAAAATACATACATACATATACAGAATTGCAAATGTATAGACATTTCTGAAGAGCATCTTCTGAGTGATGGGCTGCAGAATTAGAATTTGGCTTGGCTTTCATTTGAATCTTCCACTGTTCCCAGGAAAGCTGGATTCGTTTTGCTGAACCTACTAGCTTTTCATGAAAATCTCATGCATATACACAGAGATTTCTGTAAAATAGTTATACTGTGTTGCATGTGTCACAGGAAAATTAACTGGCATCCCTTTGTTGTTACAGAAGGTAAGGAAGGAATGGGAGATTTATCTTCTGTATGTGTCAAATGTTTTCATGGATATACATATTCATAAAAACTAAACCAAACTGAATCAGTACTTAATTATTTTCACAAAATAGGGTACTGGCTTTTAATGTTGCACATAATGCAGCACCCATTAAGTATTTGAAAGTTTGTAATCATATTACAGAATAGGATTTTTGTTTACTGTGTGCTTATTATTGGAGAAAACTAGTGAAGTTTATGTCCCCACTTTCAACGGTGTTTGCATGATGAGACTGAGCAGTGCTATGTTGTCTCTGAGAGTTCAAATCACCAGTGTAATTGATAAGCTAGATCTGTACAATATCTTGTGGTAAATTTTATTAATGCTGATCTCTCAATAAAATCTAGGTCAATTTCAAACAAGCAAATCTTAAGAGAAATGAACTCAATTGATGTTGTTAGCAATTAGTACACTCTATAATGACAGATGTATGTGAGAAGTTCTTGAAGAGTGATTATATTTCAAAAGTTAAGAATTTCTTCTTAGCAGGTGAGATACAAAAAAGACTCACAGGGACATTTCTTTTAGGCACAAGGACTTTCTGTACAACTGAGTAGCAAGAATAGCAGTGTTCTCTGTTGAATGTTCATTTTCTGACAAAACAATATTACACTTTCTTTGCCCAGGAAAGAACATAAAATATTTCCTAGAAACTTCAAGACAAGACTATGTTAAATTCATTTTTATGTAGACCATGTCTTTCTACTGCCCAAACTATTTATTTAATTAATTTCACTGTATTCATTTATTTAAATACCTGATTTGTTCACCTCTGGCATTCTCATGATTATAAAGCCATTATCAGATTAGATAACAAAAAACAGAATGAATCAGTTCTGACGTAGAACAGCACAGCAGAAGTACAGAGCCCAGTGTAGTTGAGGTGCGAGCAAACTGTGACATCAATTTAAGAAAGTCTGATTTATATTGTGAATACTTGCTGCTTTTTACTATTTCAGAAGAGTCACTGAATTTTATTTGGGTTGTTTGTCCTTTATGATCTTTGTTCTGTTTCTTTATTCTGTCATCAGAAGCCCAAGCACACACACACACACAGAAAATCCACTAGGAAAGGAAGTCATCATAGTGAGGATTTCTTTCCCAATCCAGTGAGGCCAGGTATCTTAAGTTAGATGAGTTTCATTCATTAGTGTTCTTGTTGGTTTCAGTCATGCATGCATTTTTAATGTAAGGTCTAAAATTTATATGTACATCAGGAAGGGATAATGATTCCATTTTTTTACACTAATAAAGCAGATGTCTATTGATGCAGTAAATGTGCAGTATTAAAGGTATTTTGTGATAGAAATGTCTCTGAGGATTATGACCTACTGTAGTCAAGGTCTATTGTTAGACAAAATTTCTTTCTCTTTACTATAAAAGGAAGCCATGAAATAAGCCCGTCATTTTAGTCTTCATTACTTCCAACTATTTAAGCAAGGCCAGTCACATAACAGGAATGTAAATTTTGGGAAAAGAATGAAGTGGTAGTAATTAATGAGCTTGAAGTTTCTTTCACTCAGGAAAAAAAATACATACAATAGTCAGTGGGGAGTATGTTCCCTGATTCTACTTTCCTGAATAGATGTATTATAAAAATGTTGCATGCATTTGACCTTTTGTTTTGCAGTTTTTACCAAAAAAAAAAAAAAGTAGCTCATTGTGTTTGCATTAGGAATGTACAGGAAATTCTTCACAGAGAAGCTGTCATCTACGGATTAATATACAAACCAAATTAGAGAACAATATTGAAGCAGTCTATTTGTTAAACCAGCAGATAAAAATAGTGAGGACAGCAGAGTGTAGAGTCTGCTAGATATTCATAATCTATTTACCTGACTATATTATAAAGATATTAAATATCAGTGAACATATATAAGTAAAAAAACTGCAGTTTGTAGAGTCAAAAGTGTCTGATATTGATATAAATTTTTCTATTCCCTAGAAATTGTTCACAAAAGCATCAAAAGAAATAACAGAATTTACAACTTAAGTACAAAGCACTCTTTGTATTTTGTTATAGCAATGAATTTCAAGTACTGCAGCAAGCCTCACAGTGAAAGTTATCATTTCTTCTTACAAACTTTTAAATACCATATTCCCAGCTGTTGGGATCAAAAGAATAACTTGAATTTCTAATCTTAATATTTTATATTTAAAAACACAGATTCCCCTAAGACTACTTAAATGAATAACAAAGGGTATACTGTAACATCTTTTACCATTGCAGATCATATCAGTTTTAAATACGCACAAATGTAACAAAATTTGGAAATACGTAGGGAAAAAAAAAAAACACACACATATATACATACATACATACATACATACATACATATATATATGTATAAAATCCTAGACAAAGCACTTTTTTTGTTGTATGGAACCACTATCTTTCTTTGTCTAAAAAAAAAGATGATAGAAGCAACCACTGATAGTGACTGATCATGAAAAGAAACCCCAGGAGCATAGACACACTATAAAAAGATCTAGGAGGAAGTCATTATGCTGTTGAGGGAATAAGAAATTTAAGTCAGAGAGTTGTGAAATGTTCTCATTATAGGTCATCTCAGTAATTATCTGACATCTACAGATGGAGTCACTTCTTAATCAAAAGAATGAATCATTACTGATATTGATTCAAACCAAGATGTTTGAAATAATGAGTCCAGTAACTCAAGTATAAATTTAGAGGTAATTTCAGCAACTTCTCTGCTAAAGTTTCAGACTAAATAATAATGAAATATCTTATTAAATTGCATGATAATGATAAGAAAATGGCCAGAAGAGTGTGAACTAAATTGCCCCATCATAATCTGCATGTTAGAATTTAAACGAAAGAAAGAAAGAAAAAAAAAAAAGGTCACTAATGTTTACTATACCGTGGACACTATAGCTTAATTAGTATCTACCAGAACAGATGACTGCTTTCTCTCAAGTAAAATAACTATAGCTAGCACTTTCATTAGATTTAAGAATCTGTAAGTATTTTCTTCAGAAAGGTTTTTTTTTCAGTGGTTCATAATTTGATTGTGAAAATCACTTTGGATCACTATAAAACATTTCTTGGAGAATGAACAAATACAAAAATAAATTGTTACACAAGTATACTTCGACAAATATCTAGAATAGAAATAAAAACTGAAAAATTCAAAACAGGGAACTGTACTTGCTGACAGGGATACATTTTTAAACAAACACTTTGTTTCAAAAATCTAGCTCATAGAAGGATGTTGATTTATTGCAATCAGAGCAGCAATGCCAAAATCATTGCGAATGGGCAAGAAGGGTAAAACAGACTCTCGTCCCCAGAGATGACTGGATTTCATTCTGTTTAGAGTTTGTTGGCAGTTGCCCATAATGTCATCCTGTGAATAAACAAAAAACTCCTTCCTTGTCTGTCTAACATCTTTTGTGAGGAAAGAAGTGACATTGGATGAAATTTATCCTGATCGGTGGGGGCAGTCCAAGGCCTAGAAGGTAGGTACTAGGTCATCAGATCCATTGCCTCACTCGCAGTGGGTGTCTATCACTGTCAGCCATCAGAGTCAACACGTTTCTTTCCCATGTGAATTCTAGTTATGAGTCCTCATATGACTATGAAGTTCAATATCTGTGAGAAATGCTTCCCTATACAGAAGAAAATTCCCTTATGAGTAGTTTCAAATGTAATTAGACCCATCATAACTCTTTTTCTAATTTTTTTCTCCTACCAAGTACCATATTTTTTAGGGTGCCCTTCTTAATTATTTAAGCTGAATTCTTTAGGACCAAGTTCTTTCTTACACAGGGCATTTTGACCCAGAAACTAACCTACCTTGACCTTTCCTGAAATTTGCTCCCACTGCTTTGATCCGTGACATTTTTGCCCCACTGCTACTATGTCAGGTTTCTCAGTTTCAACCCTAACAGCAGTAGTGTCACAACCTTGATGATCCTAATGCTAGATATTCAGGAAGTAAAATAGTACCCATTTCTAATATATGTGTATAACCTTTTTATCTGTTGTCATTTTTTGTCCTTATGACTACACTGTCTGTTAGCATAATCTTCTATTCTTACTCCAGTATTTTTTCATTCTTAACAGAACAATCATGTCTCCTTTTAGACACAATTTTGCTTGACTAAGACAGTCCTATCACAGGAGAGCTCGTGTTTCTCCAAATTAGGCCCTATTTGTTCTATAGAGCAGGAACATTACGATTTAATATGCAGTTTACAATTTCACTTCAACTGTCCACAATTTATAATATTCAAGAAAAGGGGAGAAAGGGGGCAAGAATGAAATAGTCATACAAATGTCACGTCATCTTTATTTCTAATATCACGTGTTGTATTTGTAAATAAAGAAAACCAATATATCAGTTTAAGATATCACATTAAGCAATTATCCATACATTGAATATTTTTATAATACATCATCCATACAATATGCTAAGAAATACCTGCAAGAACTGCTCAATTGGAAGGAATTTGTGAATTCAAAGCAGAACAGAATTCTATCATTGTTTTCATTTTATAGTTTGAAACCCAGGAAAGGAAACTTGTTAATAGTAGGAAGAGGGGCCAAGGTCACCAAAGACCTGTGTGGAAGCAGAGAGCTGTGTTGCTGCTGTCAAATGCTCACTGGGTAAACTCTGAGGCAAGATTTCTAAGAGCAAGGAAAAACTGCAGGTTGTGGAGAGTGTGAGAAGAAGAAAGTACAAGGAAGAAAGAATTGCAGAGAGCAAATGCCATGCTCCAACCACAACATCCCACTCTCAATCTCCGTATGCTTTTAGGGAGAGGTAGAGGAGCTGAGCAAAGGAGTGAAGATGAGGCTGGGAAAAAGGAAGGTGAAGGTAAGGGCTGTGTGTTAGCTTGTTTCTCACTATCAAGTCTATTTTAATTGACTAGTGATTAATTTTCTCCAGGCTGCAGCAGAGTTATTTACTAAGCAAACTCCTTTAAAGTAAGACGAGAGCTTACATGTTTCTGTTTTCCCATTTTTTTCCACTGAGAGGAGAATTTGAAGGAGCAGCAGGTGGGAGTCTGTCTGTTAGCCAGACTGGCTAAAGGATGGGCCTGTTTCACAGTCTGATACTTCAGTGTTGCTCTTTAGATAACATAATAAAAAAATCATTGGAACAGAGACAGAACAGTGAAAATACAGCCTAATAAAAGGGTATTTACTGAAACAAAGAAGCGAGAACTATCCTTCCTTATCTCATATTGCCTTATGACTGCGGCACTGACCTGAGATCAAATTTCTCAGAAAGACAAGGTAGTTGAAAGCATCCTATTTCACAGCTGTGTTTTTGCATCAGTAAAATACTAGGCAAGAATGTCAATTTTTCAGCTCTGTCTCCTTGATGACTAAGAACTCATATAATATCCATTTCACAGCCCATCACTATGTGGCAATTCATACCATCATATGTATGAGATAAAGTATGAGATAAACTGTTTCCTGCTCCTTACCTTCTACAGTGGTCAGTTTGAGCTATCCTAAGCATCAAGCATACAGCTTGACATGTACATGATACGATGGGTGAACAATTGGCTGCTGGGTCAGGCTCAAAGGATTATAGGAGATTGGGTTCCTTTAGGCTGGTGGCCAGACATTAGCCAGGGTTTCTCAGATCTCCATTTCGGGGCCAGTTCTATTGTTTTCTTAAATGATCTGGGTGCAGGACTCCAATGCATAGTAAGTAACTTTGTGGATGTTACTAAATCAGGAGGAGCTGCTGACTCCCACAGCAGTAGAGGGGCCCTGCAGAGGTCTTTATAGCTGAGAGTGCCAGGAAAGCACCAATCCTATACAGATTAACAAGAGCAAGTGCCAGATTCTTCACCTGGTACATGGCAGTCCTGGATATAAAGGCAGTTTGGGTGATGAGAGGCTGCAGGTGGGCAGCCCTGCAGAAAGGGGGCAGGGGGTTCTAGTTGCCAGCAAGTTGAACATGAGTCAGCAGTTAGCACTGTGCACGTGACAGCCAAATGTGACCCTTACGTGCATCAGGCCCAGAACTTCCAGCCAGATGAGGGGAAAGGATTCTTCAGCTCTGCTCTGTGCTGTGCAGCCTCACATCAAGCACTGTGAATTTGAGGTTTGGGCACTACAATATAAGGACTTGTAACTACGAAAGAACATGCAAAGGAGGGCTACAGAGATGATGAATGGTTTACAGAGGAAAATGCATGAGCAGTGACTGAGGTCCCTTAGTTTGCTCAGTCCAGAGGAGGCTAAGAGGTGGCCTCATAGAAGCATACAGCTCCTCATGAGAGGAAGGAATGGAACAGAGGGGAGGCACTGAGCTCTACTCCCTGGTGACAGTATCAGGACCTGAGGAAACAGCATGTTGCTGTGTCAGGAGAGGGCCAGCGTTGCATGTTAGGAGAATGTTCTTCACCAGGAGGTGGTGGGCGTAGCACAGGCTCCCCAGGGCAGTGGGCACATTCCCAAGCTGCTCAAGATATTCTGGCTGTGTGAATCTGTCATTCTGAGTTGAACCATGTGTATACGATGAGGGAAAGACAATTTCAGAGGCAACAATGTCTGTTAGGGATGGCCTCCAGATCTCATCACTGCACCACAGTACAAACCTAAACTCTGCTGTGCTCTGCCTATCTGTCTGGAGTCACTTTTGTACACATGTGTGCATACATTCACACATAAGCCTATATGTGTTGTACATATGAGCACACTGTCTGTTGCAGATGAATAAAGGCATTTAAAATTCAAGAACAATGAAGGGAACAATTATTTTTAAAGATCATGCTTTAATAATTACATTAAAGTTCTAAATTCTACCTTTACATAGAGTTTGACATATATTGTCATCTTTTCATATCATTTTGTGAATTTTATCAATGCATACATCATACTGTATTGAAAATTACTTGAAAAGTAAGTATTATGGTATTAAGATTTTGTTCTGCAAATGTCAGTAGGGTCCTGTTGATAACAGGCACTCAAGGAACACAAAGGCAGAGTGAAATACATCCCTTTTAGTTTTACTGATGAACATTCCGGGTTTGTGCTTTCTGAAAAAGATCATATTTATAACATCAGCCTGAAAAATTATCTTTTTTTTTTTTTTTTTTTTTTAATTATTTGCTCAGGCAAATTCTCACTGGCCTCTGGCTGTACAGGAAATGATCTTGATTTGTGTTTTTGTGAGTTTATGACAGGTTGTGACATATTTGATGTTCTGTTTTTCCACTTAGAGAATAATCTTTTATTTGATGAATAATGTCCTATATATAGGAATTTGCAGTAAAAAGATGCCCAAGCAGGATGTTTCCAGAATTGTCTAGACCTATCTTTTTTCTAATTCAGTTATTTAATTTCTCAAGGTTTGAGATCCAGAGAAAAAAAAAGAAGTGAACATTTGTGCTTAAGATTTTTTCTCAGCAAAAGTAGACTGCATTATTAGTATATTCAAATATAGAAGTTACCATTAATACACAAAAATTGTTGTGACTACATTTGTTTGTGGAAAAAAAAAAGAAAAAACTATTTCTTAAGTGAGATTTTTTTATTGTTTGTAAAAATTGGTTATTGGTTAGTAATGACTGCATATTAAATTATGATAACAACATAACTGTGATAATATTGCTGTAAATGCTGATGTAAGTTTGTCAGAAGGTATTTCTGCAGCCAGCAATAATCATACCCAAGGCAGTATAAAAAACATAACCAATACATATTAAAAATGTCTAGAAGACTTGTAAGGTACAAAATGCATGCTAAAGGGATACTTTTAAGCTTTCTCAGTGATATGTCCACAAGCAGTAAAACTCTTTTTGCAAGAAAGCATTCGGATAGATCAAGTAATTGTTTCGATTTTAATACTGAAGAATAAACTTGTGACTTTGTGCAAGCATTTTAGTTTGACTGGTGAGAAAAGAACTGAAGAAAAATAAGCATCAATCTGATCTGACAGTCAACACAATATAGCTTTCTGATTATATTTTGTTTAGATACAGTGTAGCTTCTCATAATAAATCCATAATGAAATGTAGTTACATGGATCCACAGCTCATGAGTCAGAAACGTAGGTTTCTTCAAAGTATGAGGGAATTTAGTGATAATTGTCACATCACATTGCCTACTCTGTGGGATAAACTCATGTGTTTTAGGAATACCAAAAATTTTTAAAATTCTCCTGAAAGTCTGAAACAAAGTTTGTTTTTAGTCATTTCCAACCAGTTGGCTCAACTTTTCAGAAAAGAACTTGTGGATGTCATTGATCCACCCATGTTTTATCATGTTCTTATTGTGATGATTCCATTTAGATCCCTAGTGTTTAGGAAGAGCTGTAGCGTCCAGAAAAATATGATACTGATTCCTCGGTCAGAATTTGGTCTACTGGGGTGGGTTTTCAGAGAGCCCAAGTCTTTGTAGTTTGACACTAGCCTTTCAGAAACAGTGCAATAGCAGACAGATCTGTCAGATGTAGCAGAAGAACTCATTTCAGGATGAAGAATATTTTTTGTGATCTTTTGATGCAGATGAAAATACTGACCCCTTATGACTGAATAATAAGTAGACCATTTATTCTTTGAATTACTCAGAGTGTAGTCCAGCATCACTGTCAATTTTGTGTTTTCCTGTCTTTGCCTTACTATTACTCATCTTGAAAGTTTTAGGTTTGGGTATTTTTTAAAGGTACTTTTAACTTCTTCCTGCTACATAGAGCGCTAGGGATATGTGCAATAATTTTAGAAATATTTTAAAAGTAGAAATACTAGTGTTTAAAAGAAAATAAAAATACGATTAGCTAATGCATAATAAATCTACTAACTATTATGTTGTCTCTTCTTCATGGCCGTTTAATTTTGCATGCACATAACCAATGTTTTACTAACAGTACCAAGGGTTTCATATGTAAGACATTATTCACAGTATGTTTCCTGTTATTTTGCATAGCATTATTCTTTGTGAAAATAATGTTTTGGCCTCAGGAGAAATACTGCAATTGAATGCACAGCAATATGTTTTTGGTATGGGGCCATGGTATTACAATTTAACTTTTTTTTTTTTTTTTTTAAATTACCTTGGCAATCAAGACAATAGAGCCAGGATACAAAATGTAAAAAGGTGGTGAAATAAGGCTGTCATTTTGGTTTTTAATTTGCAAATTAAATGTGCTAAGTGAAACGGGAGAGGAAACTGCCCCTTTCTGACCAGCATGGTTACATACCACATACTATAAATGCTTCTTGAAATGTCATTACATAGTTTTAATATGCGCTTTTATTTTTGGAAAAAGGTGGGTTGAGCCAAAATTATTACTGTTAAGTTGATTGAAATGTTGAGGATTAGCACAAGGAATAAAATTAAGCTAAATTAAACTATATGCTTTATTTTTTGCCAACAGACTATGTCATGTAATTGCAAAGGTGTGATTCATCATGTTCTATTCCAGTTTCCTCGTGTACCAAATTGGAAGATAATTAGCACTATTGACAGCGTTAAATCCAGTAATTTGAGTGACTGTTAATAAAAAATATACAATCCACAGAAATCTATACCATTAGCTTTTAAAGATTATACTTATTAGGCTTATAATATAATGTGAGCAGACAAGTAGTTTCATTTTAAATTGAGCTCAAAAAAGAGAAGTGTCAGGTAATTCATGAAACAGTTTTGTGGTTGTTTTTTTTTTAATTAAACCATTCTGTATTCAATATTCTAGTTGAAAATGATAAAAGCATCTTCTGTGAAACACCAAGTATCCCAAATAATTTTACATACATCTCCTCATGTCCTCAAGGTCCTTGATGCTTGTGCATACCGCCTTGTTGTTACTTGCTTTATGTAAATTCTTCTTTCAGACAAGCAGTGACCATAATCAGTAAAGTTGATGGGAATATTCACGTGTCAGCATTGGTTCTGAGTATAATTCAAATACTTACTAAATATGTACATGTTATAGACTGTCATTCTGCTAATGCTGATTCATTCCTAAACTATTCTAAATATGGATTTCTTTTTTAAAAAAGCAACTTATATATTCCTGATTAGAGTATGTTTTATGGTTTATATATTGTTTGTTGTTGCTGTTGTTTGTTTGTTTTTAATTTATTTACTACTTGGGAAGGAAGTCAAGTTCATAACTCTAGTGGCCACAAACTTCTGCTACCTTAAATAATTAATGTAGTAGAATCATAGAATCATCATAGAATGGCCTGGGTTAAAAAGGACCACAATGATCATGTAGGTTCAACCCCGTGCTATGTGCAGGGTTGCCAACCACCAGACCAGGCTGCCCAGAGCCACATCCAGCCTGGCCTTGAATGCATCCAGAGATGGGGCATCCACAACCTCCTTGGGCAACCTGTTCCAGTGTGTCACCACCCTCTGTGTGAAAAACTTCCGCCTAATATCTAACCCAAACTTCCCCTGTCTCAGTTTAATACCATCCCTCCTTGTCCTGTCACCGTCTACCCTCATAATCAGCCATTCGTCCTCCTGCTTATAATCTCCTTCAAGTATTGGAAGGCCACAATGATGTCTCCCCAGAGCCTTCTCCAATCTAAACAATCCCAGTTCCCTCAACCTTTCCACATAGGAGCGGTGCTCCAACCCTCTGATCATCTTAGTGGCCCTCCTCTGGACCTGTTCCAAGGGCTCTACAACTTTCTTGTGCAGGGAGCCCCAGACCCTGCTCCAGATGGGGCCTCACAAGAGCCAAGTACAGGAGGACAATCACCTCCCCCTCCCTGCTGGCCACCCATTTTTTAATACAGCCCAGAACACAGTTGGCCTACTGGGCTGCAAGCGTACACAAAGAGAAAGTAGAGGAAGCAGAAATTGTGGTTTCTACAGCTCCTCTCATACAGTTAGTAAATGACCAACTGCTTTCTGGAAAACTCTCTCAAGTTTGCAGAGAATCATTTAATCACAAGACCTTCTTGCTCAAAATGCTATTTAGTAGTGGCTGCATCATTATTTTCTCTCTGAGCTGTTCACTTCTTCACTGGGAAGTATACTGAGAACAATGCTAATTTCACTTATACCTCAGAAAGCTGCTTTGTAGGGTAAATTTTTGAGTACAATTAATTTATGTGGATTTGGAAGTAAGAGCTCTGTATCCTATTACAAATCTGAGAAACCAACCACTTATGTGTTTTGGAGGTTTCTGCAGTCAAATGTTGTGTTCAGCATGTCCTTGATATGGAAAAATTCACTGCAATATTTTCCCCCCAAAAATCCACATGCTGGATTTCAGAGCTTTTTGAAATTGTCTGCAGAGCTTATGATACATTGCCGTATCTCGTTCTTGATTAAACATATCCATCTCATAAGCAAAATCTATGCTGCAGTTGTGAAACAGCGCATCAGAGATTTCCAGAATAGATCGGAAGCCACAATAATCAACATTCAGTTCCTTTCGCTAAGTAATAAAGAAATGTTAAACATTTGGGAATTGTGCAAATATGTCTTTATATGACTTCATATGAAAATATGAATGAGATTCCTATGAAATCATTTCTGGAATGGCTCTTTTTCAGATGAAAAAGTAAGAAGTGGTATATGGTCATCTGCAACTTATTGCAACAGATCTTAGTATATGGGAAAATAATATATATATATTTTTAATGCATCAGAACTGATATTATATCACGTGAAAGCCTTTTGCTAAAGCAAAATTTTCTTCTTTCAGACAGTTATATCTGCCTTTTTGCTCGGTCAGTCAATTGTGCTTGGAAATGTAAGTAAATAATCAGATCCTTAGAAGCCAAATGACTGAGTCACTGAAAACTAACTGCTTCACCTTAACTTGGTTGACTAGGGTGCTTCACACTTCAAAAATTCAAGTTTTTATGTAATAGAATCTGCAACCCTTCATTACAAAATTGCTTCTTGAAAAATAACAGCTGAGCTAATGCATACATGCAGCTTGAATCCTGCATCTCTTTCAGAATGAGTGGTGCTTATTCTCATGTGATTCTGCAGGAATATACGGTATCAGCTATGTCAAATCCATGTTTCTTTCTGTATACACCTCCAGACACTAAATACAATTTCAAACTGAAAATTAGCACCAACTGCAGGTAGCTAGTTCAAATCAGAATGTATGCTAGAGCAATATAAAGAAAAACTATGGCAAGAGGATTTTAATTTCCCCAAGACCTTGATTTCTCATCCCAAATTTGTCACATATCTTCCATTTATACAAAGGAAAAGAAGCTTCTTCAAAGGGAAAAATTGAACTTCTAATCAAGAGGAATGTAGGATGAATGGCAAATAAACCAGACTGGAAAAAAAAATGTTTGTGAAATGCATACACAGCTAGAAGATAGCAGTGTTTATTGAAAAGTAAAAATGAGTGAGTTTAAATATTAAATGTAACACACTGATAAAAAAAAAAAAAAAAAAAAAAAAAAAAAAAAAAGGAGGTGGTTTGGCAAAGGCAGTAAATCCGAGAAGAAAGTTTTGTTTTGCTTTGCTTTTTTCCTGCTTTACTAGTCCTTGGTTTCTGGTTAATCCATTTGGTATTAAGTTCCTACATTATTGCCTTGTACCTTTTTAATACCAAAGAATAAAAGTACATGAGAGACTTTTCTACATCCCATATCATGCTCCTTAAGTATTTGTTCAAGAAATATCTAAAGAAGCATTGAAATGGCCAAAATGAATCCCATATGCTTTGTTTAAATATACTAGAAGAGAATATTTTTTTTTTAGCTAACCTTAGACAACATCTGTACTTCATAATTTTGTGTGTGTGTGTGTGTTATCAGGCTGTTTTTCATACAAAATTGTTAGTCTAGCATTATATTATATATTCTTGAACTGTAGTTGTGCATTTCAAATTATTTTGTTGAAATTAGCTTAAAGCTGATGGCTTTCTTTTTATGTTTTTGCTTAATTTTTTCCAATAATACTTGAAGATCAGCATGCATTAATAGCTGCGGGGCATAAAGAGACTAGAGGAAATTAGCTGTCACCCACAGCCAGTGATTCTGTGTTCTTATAAACATAAAGGACTAAATTGTCTTTTATGTTGACCATGCATGCAGATCATGTCATTTTCATTAAAAATTAGACATCATACATATATAGTGCAATTGTTGATGGAGACGTTTGAATTAATGTGATTTTAAAGCAAAGACCAAACTCCTTTTGTTTTTGTGCTAATGAAGTTTGGATTTTATTACTGAAATATGCAGTTGTGTATGAATCCTAAATTGAATGTTGATAATTCTTTTTTTCATATATTTTACATACTTCCACAAATATTTTAGTGTTCTGTGTTCATAGCATGCAGTAAGTAATTTATAAATTGATGCAAACTGGTTTTAATAACTTTCTGTTATGTTTATTTGCCTCGAGCTTATTTGCTGCTATCAGAATTTTGGCCTTGAACTGTTAATCAAATGTTGACATTAATACTTTACTGTAATCAACTATTATTGGCTTAAGTTTTCAAGTAAGTACAATACGATTATTATGCTCCATATCAAATTGTAGTTTGATAATATCTTTGTCTTCACATCACTAGCAGAATGACACAATGTAATACAGAATGTCCTCCAGCTCTGCTGTCTTCTGCTGATATTGTTGCTTTACCTTGTGTCATTCCTCCCCTAGTGTTTTCTCTGCCCAGCAGCTGATTACTTTGCTGGTAGTTGGTCTTTAGAAACATCTTGTCCAAATTATCATCCTCCTTCTCTTGTGTCTGTCTAAAAAGCATCTTTTACACCTCAAGGCATTGAATCATGCTATCACTAATCAAACATTCTTACCATAGCACAAGGAACTCTATATTAGCTGGATTTAAAAAAAAAAAAAAAAAAAAGAAAGAAAAAAAAAAGTAAAATGCACACAGCTTTCAGTGCTGACCTTTTTCTTTTACTGTCCATCTTTCACAGTGTTATTTAACTACAGATCTTATGTAAATCAAATTGAAGCTTTAGTTTTAATAACTATAGAACTGCTCCAACATTGCCAAGACTCATAAATGATTAAGACATTCTGTTTCATACAGAGCTCTGCAATATTCTTGATTACATCCTGCCTTGAGGTTTTGTCAGTCACCACTCAAGCTATATTGATATGCATTTATGGAACTATTTTGGGAGCAGGGAGTGATTTGAAGCTTATATGGCAATGCATTTACTCACACCATTGCATTTGTTGTACACTTCCTTTCCAAACTGTGCCATGCATCTCTTTGTTCTAAATGCTTTAGCAGATGATAGGATAATCCTTCATTAGAAATGGTTACAGTTAGTGCAAAGTGCACTTTAAAGATACACATTTTTTACATAAATGACCTCTGCCTCTACTTAGCTAGTTAAATGCAGTTTGGAGTTTTTGTTAGTGCTTTCCAAGGCAAAAGCTGTCTGTTTCTACACTAGCACTTTTAGCTTTTAGATTCCCAATAGGGTTTAATCAATGTCTATCATCCTTCAAAGTGGTATTTCAAGCAGCTGTTGACTTCTTTTCAGTAGCATGGAGGTCACCAGACAGCCTAAAGAACTCTCCACCTGATGTCTGTTTTCTGACTGTTTTCTAGAAGCTGAAGTTGACTCACTGGCTGTCTTTATCAAAGCGAAATTACTAAATCCTGGTTGGCTCTATCAGTTGCCTTGGCAAAAGTTACTGTATAACAAGAAACAATTACATACATTAGCACTGTAATGAAATACTTTAACATAAAATATTTAGCATAATAATAAATGAAAACCATTATTTTTCATGACATAGAAAACTTTAAAAATATATTATTAGCTCTTGATATAAATAAGGACTGACACATTTCACAGTTCATATGTAACAAAAAGGCAGACAGATTACTTGCTTTCTTGACTAGAGAGGATACCATCCTGTCTGAATAAGTGTTACTGGCTGGCTTTGCTATCTTTCCTGGCATTTAAGAACAGTCTGCTAAATCTTTGAAAAGATATTGGCTCAGTTTCCTGTAGTACTATTTATGTGTATAGAGGAGTTGGATGAAAATCAACTAACAATGTATTTGCTGTATAAAAAGCTACCTAATTCTTAAACTAAAACCCACTCTTCTTCTTAGATGTGAGGTGAGCAGATAGGTACAAAATATTCTGTCACATATCAGTATTCAAGTTGCAAATACTAGTAAGAGTAATTCTAATAACTGTTCTACGGTTAAAGTACTGGCGATGTTCATGTGTAATTCAGGCAGAAATCCTAGTGTAGTTCCACAGTTACATTTTTGAGATGTACAAGTTCTATTATCTTTATTAAATGGCTAGTGTTCATTAAACAGTCAATCCACAAAATGAGACACTGCTGCCAATAAAGAAATATTCCAGTATTTGCAGATGTTTCATAGTGAGTTTAACATTTTAATATCATTTTACATATTAATTACTTTATGTGTGAAAATTGGAGGTATGACATAATTCTAATTAAATTAGTACCTAATGAATGCTCTGAAATAAAATTATATTTGGCAGTTTGGAGAAGCCTGTTAGAAAAGATTCTGATAAGGTGATCTGCACACAAACAGACACTCACCACATTTTAATTAACAAAATAACATGAGAATGGAAATCTTTAATATGATAAATGATTTTATTTTCTGAGGAATATCTGAGAAGTTCTGAAAACAGTGAAGAAAAGTGAAATGTGTGAGAAAAAAATGAGCATGTATCTGATTAGAAAATACAGTCCTAGCAAGACATATTCCATTGTAATATTAGAAGATATTTGCTCTGGGAACTGAAGGTACTATAAGTCTGATTCTAGCCAAAGGTACTCAGAACAGTGAAACGCAAATATTCCTGTACTGTGAAATTGCAATCATTAATATTTGGCATATCTCAAACACAGGTAGGAGAATTGCCAGCAAAAGTACTAAAAGACACATTGTCTAAATACAGAATCCATTTAATCTCCACTGATGGTAAACAATGTATACATAATTTCTTTTACTTCTTCATTTCAGAAAAAGACAAATTCATTTCCCTTTTAAAATTAACAATCAGTTAAAAATTGATGGTTTACCTCTTATTATTATTATTATTATTATCCCCTCTACAATTATATCTTTCTTCTCATTGGGCTTGGCCAGTTATGAACTTGAATGTGACCCTATCAGGAAGAGAGCAAAACATCCACTAATAATTTCAAACTACTGTACTTGAATGTTTTTCTGAAAACACTTTGTGTGACATTGATTTTCTGAGGTCTTTGTCCACATAATAGATTGCTTTTAATACCAAAGTTTTTATACTTGTAAAAATATTCCAGAAATGCTGGTATTTTAATGTATTAAAAAAAAAAAAAAGTCCAAACCACGCATTAGGAGGCTGATAACGCATTGCATCTGTGTTCATGCTTAGACTATTTAGATCACAAAACCTTTGAGCTGGGAATCAGAAATAAGGGTTTCCAGGAAGAAGAGCTGATCTCAGTTCTTGTTTCTGTGGAGAAGGGAAGTCAAGACCTTGGGAATGTAACAGAGGCAGACTGAGCATGTGAATGTACATGATTATCAAATGGTATAATACCTTTGATCTTGTTGGTTCTTAAACCCTAGGTTGTTTTCTCTGTTTTATATAATGTTAATCAAGCTATTGAAACCATACTTTCAAAAGGTTATCCAAAGTAATGTTCTCATAATTTTGCGAGTGAAAACCCTTAATATCTTGTAATCTGCGGCATTTATCATCAGGTGGGCTTGGAGGCATGAAGATCAATCTGATAATGAAGGGTCTCAAAAATCAGATTCTGAAGTCTCAAATCACACTTCTAACATTAGCATATATTTCTAACTTTTATCTCTCTAGTTGAGATTTTCAGAGCTTTTAATTTAACTATCTTCAACTGGAATATATATAAGCCATCCTGTAACAAAAATTTTCTAATAATTGAAGAGGTTATTGCTTCTGATCACTGGAAACACAGTAGCCAATGTTCAATGTTTTGGATCACATATATATACAGAAACGAGCAGACACATAAGAATCACAATGGAATTCAAGTTTTTGTTTCCTCATGGAGTTTTGTACATTCAGTAATGGTTGTGGCCAACAATATCAGTGTGAATATGAATAATGAGGAGATTGTTTGCTGAGGAATATTTTAGGCAACAAAGTAAGGCTGCTAAGGAGATGCAGTATGTTCAGGTTTGCATGTTGTAGTACACATGCAAGTGCCCAGCTGTGACATTTCCTAAATTTTTAATGCTTTGCATTTCAACATATGCAATGTTCTTTTGACATAAACTTTATATTTTACATTCCTGTGAAGGTAAGTAACATTCATGTTTTTGTTACTTCTTAGAGATTACCACTTTACATTAAACAAAAATTAAATTATGATCCTATCTACAGTTTAGAAGCTTGTCTGCCCTTTTAGGTAAACAAATTTCTCACTTTTCTCCTGTTAAATCTTCAAATCTTTTAATTTCTGGGTAAATGTCTATTTACCACTGCATCTGTGCCAGCTCAGAAAAGTTATAAACTTAGTGTTTCTGGTGCTGCTGTATCTTACCACTCATTGTTCTGATTGCTTGGCTGTTCTTAAAATAGTTTTCTAATCCATTTAAATAAAAAAATGATCTAGATTAACTAAGTCCTTCATCTAATTTAACTAGCTGAATTTTGGCTACAATAGGTGAAAGAGGAAGTGTGTGAATATCTTAGTGGGTAGTTTTGTCTGAGAGAGCGAGAAGGAAGGATGATAAGGGAGTCAGGCAGGCCTGAAATCAGGCTGGAGCAGCTGCTCCTTGTGACAAAGCAGCAGCAGAAAAATTGCCTTGTATGTAGAGACTTGCATTGTGCCTACAGACTTGGACTAAAAATTAAACTAAATTTCAACCTCTTTACTATATTACTCTGTAGAACTTCCAAATAATTTCCAAGCAGTGAGAATCCTAATCTAAAAACTGGCTGAGAATGACCTCCACACTTCATTTCTTATTCCTGCATCTGGACAATATCTTTCAACAACATAAAGAGCCTTTTAGATAGTTGGGTTTACAGATGTTACATGGCAGATCCTCTTCTGATAGACACAGAACTAGGCAAGAAGTCTCTTCAGAGTTTTAGAGAAAGGAACATATAAGAAGGGATCCACAACTGGTAATGCTCTGAGACTGATGGGGAGTACTTAATAAATTGAAGTTATTAAATATTATTCCTAGTTAGCATTTGTTTGATCTGAATAGCATAGCATCACTCTCTGAGTATACAAGTCTTACTCTGGTTATCAGATCCCACTGAGCTGTACTTCTAAGAAGAAACAAGATGCTGTGATAGAAACTCAGAATCATTATTCCTTATATCTGGACTGTTATATTGAAAGCTTATATTCTGGTGGCTCTGGTGATCTCCACTTTTGTCAACTTTTTTTAATCAATACTAAATATTTGTAGTCCTTGGACTTGTGGACTAAAGGTTCAAAAATAGGATCAATATTAGACATTAGTTTTAAAAATTTCCCACACATCCAAGTGCTAAGGAGAAGTAATCAATTTCTATGACTTCTGCAGCTAATCTTAGTTCTGTCTTGAGGTCCTTCCTTGCTTTTCATTTCCACTATCCAATTACAGAAACAATTAATGGTGTCCTCCCTCAGGACATCTGACCACATGAAACTGTAGCTAAATGATCACAGAACTTCTCAGTTTAGATACAGTAAAGATCCTTTAAACCAAAATGTGCAGGTAAAGCTTGACACATTTTTTAGGTGAATCGAAAGACTGTTATAAGTTCTCAGGTAGGAACTTCAAGACTTATGTCTATTTAGCTATGATATAAACAAAAATAGAAAAAAAAAAAAAAAAAAAAAAAAAAAAAAACCAGAAAAAAAACAACCAACCAACCAACCAAAAACCCACCACCTAAAAAATAGATAAATACAATATTCCGTCCAAGCTGTAAGAATCTGGAAACTCCTGCAAACTAAAGGACTACCTTGGAAGAATATTCTCCAAAAGAAAAAAAAGAAAAAGCTGTTCTTTCACATTCTTCCACATGTAATCCTTAGCCTTCCCTACTAAAACTTCCACTACAGTGTCCACTATCATCCTTTGTGATAGTAGTACTTATAACACAAGTCACTAAGCAGCCATCAGAAGGTAATTATTCTCATATACACGACAGATCTGAACTGGCAGCCATGACATGAAATGCTCTATCTTGTTTCACCAATGCTCCACACAGCCCAATTCTCACTACAAGCTAGTGATACTATTAAAAATAATAATAATAAAAAAAGTTCTATTCATTATTTTCTCATTTTCAAAAAATAATAATAATAATCAGCACTAGTGGTATAAGCTCTGAAATCTGAGTTGTGCATAAAAAACTGCTGCCTTATTTTTATTTAGGTTACTTCTGCAATCGTTGGTAATCTGTGACCATTTGCTTCAAGAGCATGATGTCACTAAGCACTGATTCTTTTCATCAAATAAGTTTATATTGCTCATCACCTCAGATGTAAGCCATAGCATGCTCTTAGGACTAACTATCCTGATGACATTGATAATTTCAATACCGAACTGCTTCAGATTTTCTTAACTACTTGAAGCCTATTTCCATGTTGCTTCTGTTAATCTGCACCAATGAGAATGATTTTTGGTGCAACACATCAGATCACATAGCACAAAAGATATTTCAGACTCTGTACCCCTGGTTCCTGCAGGATTATTCTTTGCAATTTAAAACAGGAAATCTAGTTCTCTAAAATCTAATTATTTCATATATGGAATTCAACACAACTTCCCCCTCTATCACCCATTATTTGGCAGGATGATTAGTCTGTTTTCTGTAGCACTTTTTTTTTTTTTTTTTTTTTTTAACAGTTAGCATATTTGAAACTAAAATTGCAACTTGGCATACCTCTTTTCCTATGTCTCTTTATGGAAATTATAGCTAATGAAACTGCTGTGCTTACTGGGTTCCTTTTTTTAATTCTTGTGTGGTCTGCTGGAAAATAAGAGCTTATTTTACTCCAAAAATATCTTTCCACTGTTCTGGTTGGTTCAGATTTATCACGTATTTTTCCAGAGGTAATAACAAAATTCAGCCCAAAAACATGTTAATAAGTACAGTAATAATAACAACAACAAAAAAGAAAACAGCTTTATTTCAGCATTAAAATTCATCTTCAGCTGCTTTGTTCTGTAATAACTAGGTCATCAGTTTAGGTGCTCCTGCTTAAAATGCATTTAGCATCCATATGTATTCCCTAACCTAGAGGCTTGATATTTTTAATGAGATTATATCAAGGAATGTGAAGACTGGAGAGTGGTAACATCATTTTAGTGTGTAATTCCCAGAACTCTGATCCATTTCAGGGAGGCAATTAAGACTGCTGACTACAATAAATGATACTAAGAGATTATAGAGAGTTTTTTTATTTTTTTCCCCCTGCATGAATGCATAGTTTAAAAAATAATTTGGGTTTATTTAACATAAAAAACACCTCTAGAGGGGGGATTTTTTTTTTTTCTATTTCAGTGATTATATGGAATATCGTTTTCGCCATTTATCTGCAAGGATTTATGTTATATGCTTGTAATAAGGATAACTTTGAGATGCTTTGATGAAATAGGTGTATTTTAATTGGAAGTAATTTCCTTTGTGTTGCTCATTTCAGAATGTCCACTAAGGAGTGGAGCAATTGAGTAGTATGTGATGTGCATATGGTGTGGGGGCTGTTTATTTGTGGGTTTGGTGCTTTTCTCTCTCTCTTTTTTTTTTTTCTTCTCTGTCAAAATCCAATAATCTGAAGTAGCATTTAGATCAAAAAGCTTCATGGGGATTAACCCTTGTTTTGTTACTGCTGACCACAAAAACTACATACACAAGAATTTAGAAGAATTGTTAAAAACAAATGTACTGGAATCAAAAGTTTGTTGTCTTGAAGAGTTAATTCGGGCAGAGAGGTGACCTTTATCCCTACATACTCACTCATTTTTTTTTTTTTTTTTTTTTTTTTTTTATCAAACCTCTCCAAAGGGACTCATCATATGCAGGGCTCTATGAAGAGAAAAAGAAGAGCATTGTCCTTATCACCTCCTTCCAGAAAGTGGCAGAGTAATAGGACTTTGTAAGGAGAAATGAAGCCCAGTCTGATGGCTGCTGATTAAAAATTGACTCTGCCACATCAAAGAAGAGTTGAAGGTGAAAATGATGATCACTTCCCTCTCCCAGGGACCCTGCACCATTTCTTTTATTCAACCTTGAAAGGTTCTTTCTGAATAAGATAATATCCCTTGAGTCCATTCTGGCTAGGCGGCATGGGAAAATGTAGATCAGTATGCCTATTCTCTATGAAAAAATGGGATTTTGTTAATGACATAGCACTCTAAAGTGATGGCTTGTATGTGGTAAATGCTGAGAAATTAATTATAAAATGCCTCTTAGACTACAGATCAAATTAATTGCTAGTATACATCTACTAAAAAGACCACTGTAACCCCAAACTGCATTTCCTGCTTCTTTGCTGGAGATTTCTGTGTTTCTGTAACTTGTTCTTCCCTGTTTTCATCACCTTCATATAATTTTTTTAGTTGCAGAGCCATGTGTAACATAATATCAATGAAATTTAAAATTGTATGATAGGTCTGAAGCACATTAATATGTATTTTGTGATAGATACAGATACACAGAAAAACAAAGAGTCAGACATCCTGGTCTATAAACTATGAAGAGAGAATGTAGACAGAAAGAATTAAAAAACACACGTATATGGACATACAAATACTCAGAAAGATATACAGCTGTGATATTGTGTGTTATACCATATTTTCACTAGTTACTGTGTATGACAGGCAGAGATAGAAAATTTACTGAGAAGCTGTTCTAGCTTTTGGTTATATATTTTGCTTATATCAGCAATTATGAAGTGCAATGCAAATCTTATATTTCGATATAGCACTTTTTCTACTTAAGTAGATCATAGCACAGCATCTCAAAATATATAGCTTGATTAACAATAGCAAGAAATGACTTGCATGAAAAAGAGCTTTTCAAAGGAACAATTTTAAATGTGCCCTCCCCTTCCCTCCCCCCCCAAACAGACACACTTCCCATGGATCCTCTGCTGCTGAGGATCTTGTGCATCCATAGCAAACAACTAGAAGAACTGATTCAATTTGAAAATTGTATGCTAGTACCTCTATAAAATTAGGATAACATAGTTCACCTAATGGCTGATAATGACTGGCAAAAGCCACAATCTGTATGTGTACTTAATTATCTACATAGAATTGTACTTGTCTTGATACATACATTTTTAAATTTTAAAAAATTACAATAATGTATATATTTGAATGCTATAGCATGTAAAAGCTTTAATCGTATGTATGTTTGACATGTATGAATTACACAGTAAAACATAACTTATTTATTCATGCTGATGAATGACATAAATATCATCCTGTTGAAATTGGTGCAATTAGAACAAACAAGTGATTGTGTCAGAACAATGGAAATAACATGGTAATGACATCAAAACAGTGAGAATAACAATAACACCCTCCCCTCATCAATGTCGTCTGTCTTCTTTTATTTCTTAGAAGAAAGGATTTTACTAAAACATTGCTTGCGCAGTATTTCTTCTTATTTTTCTGTTATGGATTGAACACAATTTGAAAACATCTAAAACATCTTTCCTTTCCCAGTTTGTTACAGAAGGAAACTAATTTGAACAATGCAGAGAATGAAGTACAATGGAGAGATTTAATGATCAAGAGCTTGTTTATTACAAATTAAATTTGCTGTACAAAAGATAATGATTTTTACCTTAGTGAGTTCTCATTGTCTTAATAATCTTTACTGTAATGAATATGAGATCATAGTCTTAAAAATATCTTCTCCCCCTTCCTAATTTAATCAACATTTTAAAACATTCAGATGTCCCAATCACCTAAGGCTACGTTATTAACATGGTACTTACTTTAAAGAGCTTCTCAGAATCATTGAAGAAAACAATTCATGCAAGTGCTAGCTCTAATAAGAATAGAAAAACAAGCACTGCTGGTTTGCTTCATTAAGGCTAAATTGTGATCTTCAAGTTTTATAAATAAAATCTACACCTGTGTTCAGCAGAGTCTCTGTTGTACATGTGAGTCCTAGTGATGCTAGTGGCTCTGTTGCATGCATGTTAGGGATGAAGAAAAAAAAGTTATTTATTTATTTATAAAATCAGCAGATATTTAATAAGATATATGTTAGATCAAGAAAGAAGCAAAATCTTTCACAGAATCACAGAATTGTAGGGGTTGGAAGGGACCTCCAGAGATCATCGAGTCCAACCCCCCTGCCAAAGCAGGTTCCCTACAGCAGGTAGCACAGGTAGGCATCCAGGCAGGTCTTGAATATCTCCGGAGAAGGAGACTCCACCACCTCCCTGGGCAGCCTGTTCCAGTGCTCCGTCACCTCACTGTAAAGAAGTTCTTGTGCACATTTGTGCAGAACTTCCTATGCTGCAGTTTCCAGCCGTTTCCCCTTGTCCTGTCTCCATTCACCACTGAAAAGAGTCCATTCTCGCCATTCTGCCCCCCACACCTTAGATATTTATAAATCTGGATCAGGTCCCCTCTCAGTCTTCTTTTCTCAAGGCTGAACAGACCCAGCTCACTCAGCCTTTCTTCATAGGAGAGATGCTCCAGGCCCTTCATCATCTTTGTGGCCCTCCGCTGGACTCTTTCCAAGAGATCCCTGTCTTTTTTGTACTGGGGGGCCCAGAACTGGATGCAGTACTCCAGATGAGGCCTTACCAGGGCAGAGTAGAGGGGGAGGATCACCTCTCTCGACCTGCTGGCCATGCTCTTTTTAATGCATCCCAGGATGCCATTGGCCCTCTTGGCCACAAGGGCACACTGCTGGCTCATGGCCAACCTGTCATCCACCAGGACACCCAGGTCGCTCTACGCAGAGCTCCTCTCCAGCAGGTCATCCCCCAACTTGCACTGGTGCATGGAATTATTCCTCCCCAGATGCAAGACTCTACACTTGCTTTTGTTAAACCTCATCCGGTTTTTTTCTGCCCAGCTCTCCAGCCTGTCCAGATCTCGCTGCATGGCAGCACAGCCTTCAGGCGTGTCAGCCAATCCTCCCAACTTCGTATCATCAGCAAACTTGCTGAGGGTGGCCACTATCCCCTCATTAAGGTCATTGATGAAGATGTTGAACAAGACTGGACCCAGCACCGACCCCTGAGGAACACCGCTAGTTACAGGCCTCCAACCGGACTCTGCACCACCAACGACGACCCTCTGCGCTCTGCCAGTCAGCCAGTTTTCAACCCACCTCACTGTCCACTCATCTATTCCACACTTCCTCAGCTTTGTTATAAGAATGTTGTGGGGGACAGTATCAAATGCCTTGCTGAAATCAAGGTAGACTATATCCACTGCTCTCCCCACATCCACCCAGCCAGAGACAACATCATAGAAGGCTACCAGGTTGGTTAAGCATGACCTCCCCCTGGTGAACCCGTGCTGACCACCTTTGATAGCCTCCTTTTCTTCCAGTTGTCTGGAGATGACATCTCCAGACACAAGCTGTTCCATCACCTTTCCAGGGACAGAGGTGAGGCTGACTGGCCTATAATTGCCTGGATCTTCCTTCTTGCTCTTTTTGAAGACCGGAGTGACATTGGCTATCCTCCAGTCTTCAGGCCTCCCCCGTCCTCCAAGACCTCTCAAAGATGACAGAAAGCGGTTCAGCAATCACCTCTGCCAGCTCCCTCAGCTCCTGTGGATGCATCCCATCGGGTCCCATGGATTTGTGAACATTGGTGTTGCCTAGGCGCTCTCGGACCACCTCTTCCCTGACTGAAGGGAGGTCTTCCATTCCCCAGACCCTCTCACTAACCTCCAGGGTCTTGGATTCCCGAGGGGGAGCTTTTTCACTGAAGACAGAAGCAAAGAAGGCATTCAGTATCTCCGCCTTCTCAGCATCCCCCGTTACCAGAACACCCCCGTCACTTAGCAGGGGAGCCACATTTTCCCTAGTCTTCCTTTTACTGTTAACGTACTTAAAAAAGCCTTTTTTATTATCCTTTATTCCTTTCGCCAGATTTAATTCCAGGCGGGCTTTAGCCTTCCTCATCGCATCCCTGCAGGCCCTGACAACATTCTTATATTCTTCCCAAGTAGTCAGACCTTTTTTCCACATTTCATGGGCCTTCTTCTTTCCTTTGAGTTTGTGCACAAGCTCCTTGCTCATCCACACAGGTCTCCTGCCACTCTTTCCCGATTTCTTCCTCACAGGGACACACCGATCCTGAGCTTGGAAGAAGAGCTGCTTAAATGCCCACCAGCTCTCACAGGCCCCCTTCCCTTCTAGCACCCTAGCCCACGGGATAGCTCCAAGTAGGTCCCGGAAGAGATCGAAGTTGGCTCTCCTGAAGTCCAGGGTAGCAATCCTACTTTTTGCTTTACTTCTTCCACTCAGGATCTTGAACTCCACCATCTCGTGGTCACTACAACCCAAGCTGCCCCTGACCTTTACTTCCCTGACAAGCCCTTCTCTATTAGTGAGAATAAGGTCCAGCAGTACCCCTCTCCTCGTCGATTCTTCAAACACCTGCATCAGGAAGTTGTCATCAACACATTGCAGGAACCGTCTGGACTGTGCATGCCTGGCCACATTGCTTTTCCAGCAAATATCTGGATAACTGAAGTCCCCCACAAGCACCAGCGCCTGGGATCGTGATGCTGCTTCCAATTGCTTATGGAAGGCCTTGTCAACCTCCTCCTCCTGATCAGGGGGCCTGTAGCACACACCCACAACGGTGTCAGCCATACCAGCCCTCCCCTTGATTCTTACCCACAAGCTCTCCAGTGCTACACTGCTCTCCCCCAGGTGGAGTTCAATACATTCTAGCTGCTCTCTTACATAAAGAGCAACTCCACCACCCCGCCTTGCCGGCCGATCTTTCCTAAAAAGCACATAGCCCTCCATGACAACAATCCAGTCATGCGAGCTGTTCCACCACGTCTCCATGATCGTAATGAGATCGTAGCCGTGCGACCGCACGCAGATCTCCAACTCTTCCTGTTTATTTCCCATACTGCAAGCATTAGTGTATAGACACTTCAGGGAAGCAGCATTCCCCTGACACACTCCATCCCTTCGAACTCCACCCTCATCACCCATCAAGTTCACTTTTGAACCTCAAACTACCTGAACCTCAGCAGCCTTCATTTTGTCCCCTTCCCCCTTCTTACCTAGTTTAAAGACCTTTCAATGAGGCCCACCAGCTCCTGGGCTAGGATCCTTTTACCCCTTGCAGACAGGTGAGCTCCATCTGCAGCCATCATGCCAGGAGCCGAGTAAATTGCCCCATGGTCAAAAAAACCAAAGTTCTTGTGCCTGCACCAGCCTCTAAGCCATTTATTGATGAGGAGGGCTTTTTTGATCCTCTCAGTGTCCTTCCACGCCACTGAAGGGATAGAAGAGGAGACCACTTGCACTCCCGCACCATCCAGTACCCTCCCCAGACCCTTGAAGTCATTCTTGATAGTCCTTAGGCTTCTCTTGGCAGCATCATCACTGCCAACCTGAACTACCAATAAGGGGTAGTAGTCAGATGGGAGAATAAGCCCAGGCAGCTTTCTAGAGATGTCCCTGACCCGTGCCCTAGGGAGGCAGCACACTTCCCTCCGGGTGGGGTCAGGACCCCAACCTTTCATCAGGTTTCTGTGTCTGTATTATATGCTATCTACAATATCTGCAAAGTGTGTTTTTTTTAATGAGTCTGCATGTAAGAGTGAGCTTTCTGACACAGCCTGGTTATAAAATGTGTGGATTTAAAAGAATGCTTCCACACAACTGTAAAGTATGCATCCTTTTTTTTTTTTTTTTTTTTTTTTTCATTAGGAGTATTTAAGTTATAGTAAAGAGGGAGTACTGTAAAACATTGTTACCAGTGACAAGATGACTTTTTAAATTCAAGATTATTTAGAATATGGACTGTAAAGCAATCTTCACAAGGACCTGCTGAAATATTTTGAATGTCTGAGATTATTCTATTTCTGGGGAGAAGGTAGACAATTTCATCTTACTTTGGGTTCTTTTCTTGTTGGAAAATGCTCCTTTTGAAAATCTGTGCAAACTACATACACTCCCAGACCAACTAACTTTTTACATTTGGGATGCAATAAAAATGCAGTTATGAAATTTTGATACAACCTCACTTCACTGGGAAGACTACTGGCTTCAGCAGCCGTTGGACTGGCAGGAGAGCGGAGTGAGTTTTTGTTTTATAAGACGGGAATGAAAAAAATCTGTCAGTCTCCCTGTAAGCAGTAAATAATACAATAAATTTGCCCCTCCAATGATTTACCCCTTACAGTACTAAATCAAGATCCTTTAATATTTTGGTAATCTATGATTTTTTTTTCTTTTTTTTCAAGTAAATAGAGTCTAAGTTTTCTTATTGATTTTATTTTAGTTGCCTTCTCTGTTTTATGATTCCATTGTAATTCATCCTGTTATATTATATTCATCACAAACTACCCACTGTATTCATTTCTCTTTTTGATCTCTTCCTTTGCCCCATAGTTTGCGGAGTCAAAAATTAGAAGTGACTCAAACTGGGCCTATGTCTAAGACCCTGCTTCTCTGTAGTTTCATAACAGTTATCTGCTGAGTAACTTGTCATTCTTATTTCATCATAATTATTTATTTGCATTTTATTTGACTTTTTTCCAAAGTACTAAAATCAAATTTGACTATTTGTTGAAATGATGAATTGCTAGATTAAAAGTAATTAGATCCACAGACTCTCTTGTTCTCAAGTAGATAAAAATGGATCATTATTCTGTAAAGTTTTCTTCAAGCAGGAAATGGTACAGTTATTATGAAATTTTCAGCTTTTTCATAAATGCAAGAAAATACTTATACTCCCTAACTTTGTACTCTGACATCTGCACTGTAGACAGAATGGTTGAGTTGAGTACCTACAAAGACAAGAATATCTTTCTACACATGTGAAAGAGTTCTTTGGGTTTTTGGTGTTTTGCCTGATCATTAAACTGCCACAGTTTATTTTACTGACCCAATACATCTATGTCAATTCATGGAGTAGATTCACGTTGGGCATGGGGCACAGTTAGGCCATGTGCTCTTGAAACCTACTTGGTGCTATAATATTCACTCTTGAATAAATATTTATGAACGGATGTTCAGAAACATACTGAGAATACAGATATTCCCAAATACAAAATACCATTGACTCTCTCAACCCAGTTCCTTAAAGAATTCTCCATCAACATTCAGTAGTCATAACATGACAACCATAAGAAGATCATTAGACTTCTCACTTTTATTTGCAAGCAATATCAGAATTTGCTGAATCCCACTGTGATTGGTTCATATGATGGTAAGTTGTATTAACAGCAAACTCAATACAGTCACAGCAAGATAGCAATGCCCTGGCAACTATAAACAAAATGCCACTTTATCTATAGAACTTCTGAATAACTTATTATATTTATTTGCTTATCATAAGGTAGTTCTTTTCCACGAGGTCAGCTACATGCTCTCCTATATCATTTTGTTGATTTTGGAAAATATATTTTTGTAGCACTATAGCAAGAGCTTTGACAACAAAATGCATATAATCTGTATGTGCTCATATGAGAAAGGGAATATAAAGGATATTATGGAAGATATGGGCAAAAATATATTAAAGGAAAAGCTTATGAAACAAAAGAGAATAGCTTCAGAACCTTGCATGGATTGTGTGTGTCTGAAATTGGGTGCCGTCTGGACTTGCAGATGTGGGATCAGGAAAGCCAAGGTGCAGAAAGAACCGAACTTGGCGAGGGATGTGAAAAACCATAGGAAGACATTCTACAGGTACACTGGCCAGAAGAGACAGGCTAAAGTGAGTGTATCTCCTTTGGTAAATGTAAAAGGAGAACTGGCTTCAACGGTCAAAGAGAGGGCTGAGGTACTGAATGAGTTCTTTGCCTTGGTCTTCACTGGAAGCCAGGATTCCAGTATTTCATCGAATCATAGAATCATAGAATCATAAGGTTGGAAACGACCTATAATATCATCTAGTCCAACCGTCTTCTCATTACCACTGCTACCACAAACTACTAAACCATATCTCACAGCTCCTCATCCAGACACCTCTTGAACACTGCCAGGGACAGCGACTCCACCACCTCCCTGGGCAGCCATTCCAGTGCCTGACCACTCTCTGAGAGAAAAGGTTTTTCCTCATGTCTAACCTAAACCTCCTCTGGTACAACTTGTGGCCATTTCCCCAGGTCCTGTTCATTGCCTGGGAGAAGAGGCCAAACCCCTCTTCACCACAGCCTTCCTTCAGGAAGTTGTAGAGTGCAATGAGGTCTCCTCTGAGCCTCCTCTTCTCCAGACTAAACAATCCCAGCTCGCTCAGCTGCTCCTCATAAGACTTGTGCTCCAGACCTCTCACCAGTTTCGTTGCCCTTCTCTGAACACGCTCCAGGGTCTCAATGTCTTTCCTGTAATGAGGGGCCCAAAATTGAACACAATACATGAGGTGCAGCCTCATCAGTGCTGAGTAGAGGGGAATGATCACCTCCCTGCTCCTGCTGGCCACAGTATTTCTAATGCAGGTCAGGACACCATTGGCCTTCTTGGCCACCTGGGCACACTGTTGGCTCATGTTCAGCCGAGCATCAACCAACACCCCCAGGTCCCTTTCCTCTTCACAATCATCCAGCAACTCGTCCCCAAGCCTATAATGCTGCATGGGGTTGTTGTGCCCAAAGTGCAGGACCCGACACTTGGCCTTGTTGAACCTCATCCCATTCATCTCAGCCCAGCAATCCAGCTTATCTAGATCCCTCTGCAGGGCATCCCTGCCCTCAGGCAGATCGACACAACCTCCCAGCTTGGTGTCATCTGCAAACTTACTCAGGGTACACTCAATCCCCTCATCTAAGTCATCAATAAAAACATTAAACAAGATGGGCCCCAGTACCGACTCCTGGGGGACACCACTTGAAACGGGTCTCCAGCTAGACTTCACTCCATTGACCACCTCCCGTTGAGCACGGCCCTCCAGCCAGTTCCTTATCCAATGGAGGGTAAAACTGTCCAAGCCACGGGCAGCCAGTTTCCGCAGAAGGATACTGTGAGAGATCATGTCAAAGGCTTTGCTGAAGTCCAGGTAGACTACATCAACTGCCTTTCCCTCTTCTACCAGTCTGGTCACCCAGTCGTAGAAGGAGATAAGGTTGGTCAAACATGACCTGCCTTTCATGAACCCATGCTGGCTGGGCCTGATCCCGTGGACAAGCTGTGTGATCTCTCCCAGCAGGATTTGTTCCATGACCTTCCCTGGCACTGATATCAGGCTGACAGGCCTGTAGTTCCCCGGATCCTCCTTACGGCCATTCTTGTAGATGGGAGTCACATTAGCAAGCCTCCAATCCTCTGGAAATGGTGTTGAAGGCAAAGTGTTGATGTTGAAGGCCAGATTGAATGAGGCCCTGGGCAGCCTGGTCTGGTATTAAATGGGAAGGTTGGTGGCCCTGCCTGTGGCAGGGGTTGGAACTTGATGATCCTTGAGGTCCCTTCCAACTGAAGTAATTCTAAGAAGACTTTAGGCCTTTTTTTCTTTTATAATTTTATTTTGTTTTGTTTTGTTTTGTTTTGTTTTTCAGATCATTAGAAGATACCCTAAATTGAATATATCTGAATTAGCAGCTGGATTAGAAAATTATAACATTGTGTAAAACGTAACTGGAAATACTGGAAAAACTGGAATTACTGGAAATACTGGAATTACTGGAAAAACTGTTTTCAGTAAGAACAGTTGTGGGTGGTAAATTCAGTTTATGCATGACAATGTACTATACACAATTCTCAATGAAAGATGTACCAGTGGGTTTTTTTTTGTTTTTTTTTTTTTTTCTCTCCACTTGAAATGGATGAGAAGCTAGTGGTATCCTTATAGCTAGCAAGAGGTCTTCTACTATGCACAGAACTTTTTCAGTTACCAGATTTAATACAGTTTGACATTCAAGTGCCAAGTGTGGACTATGCAAAAGCTCAAGTTCAGGACTCATCTTTCTCAGACAGTATTGAAAAACAGCCTAGAAAATCATGAAGGTCTATGACAGTGCAGAGAATGCAGCTACAACACAGCTGTCTCACAGCATGGTTAGAATGCTTCTGTCTGACAGTGGGGATCAGTTGTCACCATCTCTCCAAAACATAATTAAAATCATTCAATGGTGAGGACTGTGCTGTGTTACAGATGTCTCAGCTATCTTAATTAGAGGCTGGAATTATGTTCCAGGGAAGTCGTGGAATAACTACACTGCACAAAACAAGACTTTTACTCTCACAAAACAAGAGTTGCCTTTTCTCTTTCTTGTCTCTCACAGACTGTGTACAGTACAAGTTGTTTCACAGCCTAGTTGCCCTCCTCTCAATCAACCACAGACTATGCTAAAAATCTGTTGCACTGGGAAAAAAAAAAAAGTTGCCTTAAGGTCCTTTGTTTGTTTGTTTATAGTTTGTTTTGTTGTTGTTTTGTTGTTTGGGGAGGGGGTTTGTCCTTTGCATTTCCAATTACAAATGATAATTACAAAACCAGTTTTGATTTAATCACTCAATTTCCAAAACCAGCTTTTAATTTCATGGTAAGACAGATAATCTTTGCTGTAACAAAATGCTCTGAAAGTATAAAAGATTGTGAAAATAAATTTTCTATATCCATCTTTTTTTACCATAAATTACATTCTTTAATAAATAATTTACCATCATGTGATTTCACCCTTACACAACAAATTTGTCAGCAAGGACCCCATGCTAGGCAGGCACAGCATAAAAGCTGTGTCTAAACTTGTCTGCATTGTGTTTTCCAGCTTGGTTCCTCTGTTCACCCAGGCAGCCTGCACAGCACTGAATAGTGTGAATGCATTTAATTACAGTCTGACATGTGTATTCCTGAGAAACAAAAGGCTGTGAACTGAGGGTGATGATTAACTGTTCTACCAGATAATTGCTTAAACTACTACTTATATTATGCTGCATTATCTCTTTTGAACAAAGTGATTATTGGCCCTTTGTGCAGCGATTATACAATGTAAGTGCAATCTTGCTGTTCTAAATGTTAGAGTTTATGTTTAATGTACATTTATTTGTAATGAGGGGTGCAACTTTAGAATTTCTTTAAAGATTTATTCCTACAACTGGGAGAAAAGAATTACAAAAATGAAGGCAAGTCTATGTTTGTCACACTGATCCAAAGGCAACATTTCTCTAAGGGACTGGAAAGGATGACATCCTTGGTTTCTGGAGAAATCCATCGACAGAATCTACTGTAAAGTACCAGAGACCTTCCAGTAAAATAGGCAGTGCATGCATTTTCACAAGGAGGAAAGAGGAGATACAGGAAGTAAAGGTTATTAAGAATACTTGATATAGAGAAGATAAATAAGAACAGTACATTAACCACATGTTCTGGCCTCTGAAGTAAATTTAATTGAAATAAAAGATGAAAATGTATTATATTACTTGCAAAACTCTTTATGAGAAGGAAAAAAAAAAAAAAAAAAAAAAAAAAAACAGCCAGCAACAAAACAAAGAAAAAAAGACTTAAAAACAGACTTTAAGAAGGACCTGCACCTGAATGAGGTACTATGGAAGTGGACACCTTCCCAACTTGAAGTTACCTGTATACCTGTTACCTGTAAAGGACACAAGGAAACCGTTAGAGAAATTAGCAGCAACACTGACCAAACAATTTATTCACTGTACAGGTCTTCTTACTTGTGCTGGAAGGAAGCAAGGTCTTTATAAATCCACAATTCAGCAAAGATCATCCTACACCTGTAAGAATTGTAGTTTTAGGACATACATCAATGCGCATAGCCCTTCTCTCCTACTAATTTTCATTTTGGAAAAGCAAGCACATTAGTTCCTCATTTTCTGAGAACAGAGGTTCCTAGCATATCTGTGCAATGCCTTTGTGCTCTGAGATTCACACAATCTTTCTCAAGACTGTGTGTATGAGACCTTGATCATGAAAGGCTAAGTGCGTTGCCTACCAAAGCAAAATGTTAGGATGGATATCAGTATGGAATTAATGAATGAGAATGCATCTTCCCATAGCAAGCAAGAATGACAGCAGTCACAAATGTCATGTCTTCTGTGTATATATAGCATTCTAGGATAGAAGAATTTCTTAATGTTGAACCACCACACTTTGAAACAGTTATACCAAGTTCTGGGAAACCAGGTCAGTATACCATATTTGAGATAAATATCCCTACCATTTTTCCACAGATGCTGAATGAACAGTCAGTATGGTTGCTACTGAAGCTACACTGGCGATGTGAACTGAGGGAAAGAACATGCATTGAAGACATGCCTAGACTCTCCCTCTTCTCACGTTTTCCACTCTTAACCCCTTTAATTTGAAAACTCACTTGAACAATGTCGGTTTATCCCCAGCTCAGTGCTAATTTTTGTTTTCCTTCGCATTTCATAGACAGACATTGCTTGTGGTTCCCCTCCACCAAAGCTGTAGCTGTTGTGCACACACATGTATCTACTTCCTCTTTAACTATTCCCTTTCTGTTCATCATGTAGCATATGCCAAAGGAAAACTTATCTTCTCTCCTCCTACACTGCGCCTGATGTAGATACTCCCCAGCTCATCATACTCCCTTGCAAACCAAGAAGACTTTCTGTTTCCCGATTAGCACAAAATGAGTACTACATGCTCAGAGGAAACACACTGTGTACTGTGCTCTAAGGACACATTATTGCAATAGAAAGTCAAAGGCTGAAGACATTATTTCACAATCAAGATACCTTTCCAATCCCAAGGGCAGCATGATTACTCAGCTACACACTGGTAGAAAAATCAAACACTACTCATTAATTTCATTACACTTTTTCATTATATTTTTCTTAAAATGAACTGCGTAAATCTTACTTGTCTTTGCTATATCCTGCCTTGTAGTTTATCACTGAGATACCTATTAATATTTGTTAACACATTAAACAGCAGTAATGAGTACTTCTAGAAAGCACACATTAAAGGGAAAGAAGATCAGCAAGAGGATTAGAAGCAAGAAAGTCAAAAAAGAAAGAGAGTAATGACTGCAGGTATAACGAACTGCCCATGACCTTAAACTCTCCAGTTTTCAGGTTCTTTTGAGCCTTCAAATTGTGTAATAGTCTATGGCATTTTTTGTTCTGTAGATGAAAATCCAGATGTGTGCTGTAAGTTGTATGCATTTATCACTACTAAATGTCTGTTAGGCCAATCTGAAACCATTTGTATTCACAGCCAAATGTGTTTTCATAAAAATACAGGCATAAACTTGTACCTCTGGTTTTCCAGACTCGTGGTGGTTTTTGCTTTCTTCATATCTCCTTGGATATTCCACCCAAGCTTCTTCTCCCCAAAAGCTTCAAAGCTGTGATAAAATAGAAACAAGTAACATCACATTCCTCTCTGGTTAATTCCTTATCTTCTTTGTATATTCCTTTCCAGAAAGTAGGTTCAGCCAGAGTCAAGACATTTAAAGTTAGAATGAGGATGGTTTCCTTGTTCATTGTTAGGCACTTATGGTCAGTTTTCTGGGGTCAGTTCAATTAAAAATAAATACACAAATTAAAGCATATATATATATATTTGGCTTCACTTTTCCTCTACTAATGTACATAGTACCGTTATTCCAGTGTTGCATACAAATTCCACTCTCTAATGAAATGATTAATTAAAAATAATAGAGAATGTAAATATTACTTTCGTGCTTCCCAGTTTGAGGGGGCATAACCCTAGGGACATCATATGAAAAACAGTCAGGGAACAGACAGACTTTTAAATTGTTCTTCAGAGTCTCTGTTTTCCCTTAAATAATTAATTCTCTAGCTCTGATAATTGTGAGGCAACTATACCAAATAAGCATTTGGTGGAATCAAGGCAGCAGTAAATGCCATAGTTTGCCAAATGCCTGAAAACAACAGTTATGAACTGTGTCATGTCTTCTTGTAAGACTTGAAGAGATGCAGGAAAGGTTCCCATCACTCTGCAAAGACCTATTAATAAGAGGCAAGAATAGATTTTGATTGATTTTCTTTTCCTAAAAGAGAGGTTGGCTTCGGAAAGTTTTGAAAATAATGTTGGCAGAAGAGAGCAAATACTTGTTCATACATACTCAGTAGAGGAGAAACTGCAGAGAGGAAAAGCTAACACAAAAATAATTTTAATGGCTCTCAGCCACTATGTTCCAAGTAATGAAACATCTGAGCACAGTCTCTTACCAGCTGTGCTGGACTAACAAAAGGACCTGAGTGATCAGTGAGAAACAGGTTTTGCAGAAAAATAAACCTCTCCCATTGCAGATTATACATAAGTGACTTACCTAGTACTATTTATGTGATGTGCAAACCTGGATACAAGAACCAAAATGCTTCCAATATTTTCATTTTCTCTGGATTTTTTCAAGTTTTATTAAAATTATGAATAGCTATGCAGGATTATTTTTTTCCTTTTCTTTAATATATATATATATATGTATATATATCCACCAGAACAGAAAAGAACTTTTTAACTTACAATAAGCTGGTGGTGATTTTTACCATAACTATGTTCCTTTGTATGAGCATGAAAAGAATATTTAACTGACGGATCTGAATAATTTGTAGATGTTGAAGCCTTTAAGACACCTAGCCATTCTTCTTGCCATCCTTCTGAAGATTACTACTTTGCACCAAAAGCAGTGACAAGGACAGTAGGTATGTGTGTGTACCTAAATATAGAAGGGACGAGTATTAGACTCTGGACAAAAGAATTGTGCCACAGTCTGCATGGGACTGTATGGAAGCAATTGACTGTAGGTGTGTCTCTCTGGGCCTCCTGCAATGTCCTACATTCAAACCAACTTTCCTCTCACTGTAAAGATAGTATGCTTGTGTGTGTGTATATTTACAGCTATTTTTAAATAGCTGTTTAAAATATGTAAGATATACTTGTGTCTCAAGCCATCAGAGTGATAGTTTAGACTAGATTAAACTTTTCTAATGTAATGTTTTGCTACTGGAAGTGTTATATGGAGCATGCAGGAAGAGTGCATTTGAAGAGTGCAAACCTGCTCAATTGTGTTGAAGAAACACACAGGATGAAGGAAAAAAAAAATATTCTTATTCATACTGCTTATTGGAAGTGGTTTTTGATGATTACTATCCTCACTAAACATGCCTAAGTCTTAACTCAGAAACTTTAAGTTGATATGAACCAAAGTTCTGCCAGGGAACAATATAAGAATTGAAGAATTTGGGCTCAGTGGTCCAGCACTTGAACTCTCTCCCACATTCCCTTGCATTTAAAGAAACACATGTAGACAGTATGCTCATTTCTCAAACTAGGAAGTAGAACTAGGAAAAGTAGAAAAAAAAAATTCTTAAAAAAAAAACCCTCAAAACTCTAGCCTCCAACGTTGATCTCTGTTAATTAAACAATATTTAAAATATATATATATATTGCAACTATTTTAAAATATCTGAATAGTTTTGTTGGTGGTGCTTGTGATCCTTCAAATGTGGCTTGACTTGCTGTAGTCGCTGTGGATTTTCTTAATCCCCAGTACTACCAGGAGTATTACTGGGTATCAGGGTGAGACCTGGGCCTATGCTTTTCTACTATTTTGTTTATTAGCATATGATTATGGGAAAAAAAGGTGGGCTAAAATACATGGGATTAATCCTTGTGGAAAGATGTGATCTTAAAAGAGCTCCAAGAATGTCTGAGAACTGAGAAGAGTGCTGGTGCTATCAGAAATGCTTTTAATTGTTAAGAATGAAGGAATAAAAATAGACTGGGTCACAAAGTGAAGAAAAAGTATGCAGAAGATAAAACAAAGTAAAAAGTGATAGAAGACCAAAGAGGATGGAAAATGATATAGATGGTTAACACATATATGTCGTAAAGTTTCCATTGCACTCTTCTGACAGACAGTATACATAAAACATTCTTGTCCCAAGTGAAAAAGTGAAATTCAGAGTATACTTATTTGATGTTTTTTCAGTATATCTAGCTATAAAAACATCAAATGAAGTTAATACTTCATTTGATGTTTTTAACATTACAGCAATCACTAAGAAATGTTACATCAAGCTTTATTCATTTCATTACTTTATTAATTTATAAAGGGCCCATCTCATGACAGAATCTGTGAGGCTGAATGAGAAAAAGAAGAGTCAAAGCGAGGTCAATGCCTAAAGAGACCACTGGAAAAAAATGATTAAAAAAGAACATCTAAACAGGAAGATTAAAAAAAAAATAAAATGGAAGAGCAAAACTGAATATTGTTGAATGATTAATATTAAGAAAGCTTGCACTCCATCTTAAATGCATCCAGAGGGAATTATGGTCACTCTCCAAATAAAACAATTTCTCTGAAATGTACAGAAACTTACGTAGAAAATTTTAGGGTCCAAAAAAAAAACAACTAGGAAAGGTCACAGCAGGCTCATTTGTGCTCTTTTTTGGAGGAAGAAAGCCAATTGTTCTAATGTAACAATGGAAAATTCATATGAAACATCTAGAAATCAGAATCTTTATATTCACTTATATGCATAAATGTATAAACATGTTAACTAGCACATACACAAACCATAGAATCACAGGATCATAAAATGGTTTGGGTTGGAAAGGACCTTTAAGATCATCTAGTTCCAATCCCCTGCTATAGGCAGGGACAACTTTCTCTAGACCAGGTTGCTCACAGGCCCACCCAGCCTGGCCTTGAATTGCTTCCAGGGAGAGGGCATCCAGAACTTCACTGGGCAACCTGTTCCAGTGCCTCGCCACCTTCACAGTGAAGGATGTCTTCCTAATATCTAGTCCAAATCAACTTTTTTCTGGTTTAAAGCTATTTCTCCTCATTCTGTCACTACATGCCCCTATAAAATGTTCCTCCCCAGCTTTTCTGTAGGCCCCCTTCAGGTACTGGAAGGCCACTATAAGGTCTCTTCTATATGACCTCGCTGTAAGGATCATTTTGTGAGCCCTCCCCTGAATCCGCTCCAGCAGCTTGGCATCATTCTTGCATTGGGGCCCCAGAAATAGATGCAGTACTCAAGGTGGGGTCTTCTGAAAGCAGAGTAGAGAGGCACAATCACCTCCTTTGACCTGCTGGCCACACTTCTTTTGATGCAACCCAGGATACAGGTTCAAATATATTGACCCAGTGATACTGAGATACCAAATACTACTTCCTCTGCCCTAATACCCATTTTCATACCCACAATATGTCCGATAAAGCTGTTTGAGGTGTCCCATCTTATTAAGAGCTGCATCCTTCAGGTACCCTAGCTGGCCAATGGAGATCAGACAGGGGCAAGCCACTGGACAAGGTGAGCTGTTAAAGATGAGAGCACATTGTTGTGCCGTAAATGTGCACAGCCTAGGTATTTAGCTGGGAGCACACCTCAGTACTAACGACTTATCAGTTATGAATTGACAGTTCCACAAATCACATCACAACATCTGGAATGGGAAAAAGAGTATTCTTTTGTAGAAGGCTTGAGGTCTGCCTGGATAAAAATGTCTGCCAGACAGACATTTATTTGACTGATTTAACTTATATTGGTATGTAGAAACATATATAGATACATTTCCTTCAACACAATACAGTGCTGAAAATATTTTCACATATAGCCAGGTTGTTTCAAACATGAAATGATGAAAAATCTCTCACTTGCACCTATTAAATGTTGGAGCGATCATAAAAGTATTAAAACAAAAATTATGTTAAAATGTCTTTACAAGCACACTGATCTGAAAAAACACCAACACTGATGTAATTTAACACTTAAATTATAGTTATACACTTTTAAACAGCCATGCACAAAGTAGCTCATCTGACATTTTTCTCAAAACAGTGTGGTTATAAAAATATCATTTTAAGATATCCCTACCTTTGGTGGTTTCTCTCTTAATTATGGACTTAAAAACATCAATTAAGGGATAAATCTTCATTTTCATATCATGCAAATTGCAAGCATAAAAATGGCATTTAATGGTGATTCTTCATTTGAACCTTTTTTATAAAAGTCTATTTTCCCTTCTTTAAAATAATTGTGCAAAAGCTCTTTCTAAGATGCTTCAATGTTCTTAAATTCCCAAGTAAATTCCAAGGTAAACCAAAATTTCAAAAGAAGCTGGCTGTTTTGCATGCCGCATTTTTAAGACCCGTGTTGAAAAATGTTGAGAAATGCCTGTTAATCCAAATTCCCACCTTTGAAAATTTAATAACACTAACAATTTTCTACTGGGATCTTCGAAAATAGAAGGTGTTGAAGCCTTCTGGTAATTATGAAAACCACCAAGATAAGAGTACAGGGTCCTATGTGTGAAAATGTTGAATCCCTACTGTAATAGCTTTTAGTGGTTCATCTCAACCTCCGTACTGCAAGGAAGGGGAACCCAGAGAAAGAATGAGCTTCCATCTTCCCTCCAAGTGCTATGATGGCCAGCTGCAAGCAGAATCAAGAAATTATCAGAAGCCCTCCTTATGCTGATAGCTGCAACCTTCTGGGTCAACAGGAAACAAAGTTAAAAGCACAGGGCCTAAAAGTGGCTTCATAAAGAGAACCAGTGTTGTAATATATAAAGGGCTCTGGGGTCCTGCACACAGACTTCAGTGGCAAAAAGGGCCATAAACCCATTTTGCATTTACTGTACAAACTGTAAGTGAAACCAACAGAGGCTCATCCATTTGGCATATTGACAAATACAAACGTTTGATATTTTCATATGCGCAGCCACTCTTAGGCATCAAAATTAAATTTATTTAACCAGGAAATTTAGAATTCGTGGTTTTTGCTCTCTCCTTAGGTAACTTACCTGGTCATGTTTGTAAAGTAGTGCTAATTAATGCTTTGGAAAATTATAATAGAGTTTCTGCAGAACTGCGTTTTACAGCCACATGAATACCAAAACAATGCAGTATGATTCATATTCTAACAATGAATTCTAAGGACAATAACAATGATTTCGACAAAGTGTTACCAAATATTTAGGATATATAGTTCATCAGAATTTGAATAATTGCCATCACACACTCTGCTCATTTAAAATTAAAGCACTAATTAATGTAACTCTTATTCACATAAGATAAATCTTAAAACAAATCATGGTAGTACTGATGACATATTTAAGAATTTGTTACAAAAGGAAATGATTCTGTTTACAACAAACACTGATGTATTCCAAGAATAATTTTCTGCAAATTGCACAGATTTCTGTCGTTGTACTTCTGGAGAATATCCAAGCTATCTCTGAAAAGTTATAAAAGTTACTAAAATGCATCTTTAAATAACTTGCTTTATTAAGCACCTCACTGATGTCCGATCTCCCTTAACTGTGTATTGGTTCTTTTACTACTGGCATACTGAGATTGAGAAGTACAATTTGAAAGGTGTATCTTAAATGGAGGGAAATGGCCACTGTGTAGAGTGGATAAACTGAATTACTGTAGAAACGAAAAAAGCACAAAGAAGTAGAGGATCTGGGACAGACCAGAGGAAAACATAGAACTTGTGCCTAGAATAGAAAGAGAAGTGTACATGTAGTGAAAGAAAAATGCTTATTCAAATTCAGCACAGAAAGCCATCCACTGCCCTCAAGTGGCAGAGTTGTATCTCCTAAGGCTGAAGGAAAGCTTGATTGCAATACAGATGGAAGTAGTAAGGAAAGACAGAAAGAAAATTGGAGAATGGAGAAATCTGTACTTTTCCATAACCCTTATCCTCTTTTCAGAAATATTGGTAGACCCTAAATGTATGATATTTGGGGTAAAAGAATTCTAAGTGTAAACTATTTTTTGTTGAGAAGTTGTACTTCCTTTCCTACATTATTGATTTAAAGGTGCTTTGTGAAGTTGGAAAAACTTACTCAAAAGTAAAAGCTAGCTCAGGTGAAGCCTAGAACTACCACTGTTTATGTGAAATTCAAATGAGGACTTGCCACCCAGGAATGTATGTTACATTTGACATTTGTCTCTAGTCAGAAGTCCCTATGAATAATGTAGTTTGATACCAATAGCCTCATTAAGGAAGATTTCCCTTAATACTTTCTGATTGTAATCTCTTCCTTTTCTCATTGCTCCTGGCCCTTCTCATCATTATCAATATGCTCAGGTCTTCAGTAGTGTTATAATATGTATTTTACATTAAATAGACTATTTTGGATAAGAATTAATAGTGCTAATGCCTAGGTGTCCTTAACGGTGAGACTCACTTATCCTAATTATATTTTATTGGGAACAGGAGGTATTCTGCTCCTTAATGCTAGAGTTCAGTAGGTTGGGTCATGAGAGAAAACAATCGTTGGTTTCATCCTAGTCTCCATTTGAGCACATCATGAAACTACTGCACCATTTTGTGTGATCAGTAGTTTCTGCTGAAAAGAGCTCTGGAACTAAAATAGTGGAGCTGTGGCAGGTCAAGATGGAGGTGATTGGCTGAGCTATGTAAGAGACGTTCTTCTGAGCATTTGTTGCACAACAGACAGGATATGTTATTCACAGACATTAAATATGAACACAAATCGAAGATGTAGTGCAGTGGCCTACATACTCTATTTACTGTATTTACTCTATTTATTATTTTTTCTAAATACAGTGTATCCTTCAAAATTTTGGAATACCTTTTAGGAAAACAGAGGATCATACTGTGGGAAATGTCAGTGTCCCAAAGGCAGTAAGTAAAAGAAGGTTTCCACTTCAGCTAGGTATCAGGTTCCGTTTACTTTCCTCTTTCTACAGTAGGCATAACGTGTAGAGCTGATCCAAAGACTCCTCCATAAAGCTCTGCTGCCAATTACCAATTTTCAGTAAATCACTATTAAATTGTCCCATAATTTTTCTGCTCTTCCTTCCCCAGAATGTTGATGCATTTTCTGTGATTAGAGCAAGAGCTGATCTTTAAAGACCATATAGTCTACATTGATGGGGCTCTCTTTACATGTAAAGAGAAAATCTGCTTTCACGGAATTAAAAAAATTCAGATTTTTTCTCCCTTTCGGAGACAGACTTTAAATACATATTGATATAAAATGACAAGTAGGATGAAAAGAGATAGGCAGCTAAAGCACACTTTGGGAAGGAGAAGAACATGGGGAGATCCAGATAGCTCACCTGCAAGTGTTGTGTACATTTTTTCTGTAACATAAAATGAGCCTGGCATGAGTCATGCTGCTGCCCCTTCCTAATATCATTCAAGATTTGTGATAACTCTAGACCAAAATAAGTTACAAGCTTGGAGAGTGAGCAAAGAAAGTGTATTGCAGGGACATCCTGAGCAGATAAATATCCCTGCACAAAGAAGTAGCCACAATTCCAAAAAGTCTGCTCAGCCCACCCAATCCTACTTCTCCTATAGAATCAAGTGATTTCAAAACTCAACTGTCCGTACAAAGTTCAGTGAACAATCAAAGGAAAACTAAATTAAATAAAAATATTTTAGTATCCCAGAAACAAATAGGCTTTCTCTCACACCTGTTTCAGTATTGGGTAATGTATTTTCCTAGTCTTTTTCACCTGGTGACTCTGGAAATTTCACCAAGCCTCTCCGTGACTCCTTCCACATCTGCTTGTTCCCAATCAGCAGTTCTCAGCACTTTGTAGTTTGTAGATCTCAAAGTAGGATCAGAAGAGAGGGTCAGATGGTTTGTGTTGGGTATTATGTGCAGAGGAGAATCACTCCATGTGCATAAATGAAAGTAAAGGAGTAAGGAGAAAGAAGCCGAAGGACAGCGTAGAGTGGCCTGTCAGCTTATGTGCTCTTGATGCACCCGAAGGGCACAAACATCTGTACCTGAACTGAATTTCCTGATAGGTATTGCAGGGACAATTTTGTTTAATGAGATTTTTCAGCAAAAACAGGTTTCTGGATTGTCAATATTTTCACAGAACCTGAAAAAAATAAAGTATCACCTGTGTTAACATTTGGAGATAAAGTATGAGTGATAATCTTTTTGTCATTCTTTCGAACTGGTTCTAATATCATATTTCCAAGAGATTTTATATACGTATATATAAAGGTAACATATTTATTGCTGCATGAGTGTCTTACTTAATCACTGCAAAATAATTTACCAAGGTTAGGAAGGATAGCTACGAATCATATCACTACTGATTATGCAACATTTTGGAAGATTGGTCTATTCTCCTTCCAGTAAGCATCTGTATCTTACATTAGCTCTAATGGAACTTAAATTTGTACATCAAGTGAAGAAGAAAGCCTTCTGCGTTGTTATAGATGTGTGACCTTGAGCCTTGTGACTCACTATACAATCTGCATGCAGGAATATTACACAGTATCTGTCAGCATCTGTCATGTCTGATTGTTTAAACATTACTTTGTCACCCACACATACATACACGGATTCTACCCAATTTAAAATTAAATATTATGCTGACATTCTAAAAAAGGACTGCTGTAAAATTTAAATAAACTTTATTGTGCTTCTTTTTACAATTACAAAATTATAATGAGAAAAATTAATCTCTGGTGTAACTTAACTGTATTCCTGGGCAAAGTGTCATGGACAATTTCTACCAGAATAATTAGAACTTGCAGACCAGATTTCTCTTCATTCAAAATATAATAAGTAATCACCTTGAGCCAACTCTCCTGTCTGTAATAACAGTACAATTCCCATTGCAATAACTGCAGTAGAAGCTACATCAAAGAAGCAGAAGAATATTTGACATATAGAACACAGACAAATAGTTCTTTGTATGGTGATGTTGTTTATCATGCCAGAAGTAAAAAAAAAAAAAAAAAAAAAAAAAAAAAAAAAAAAAAGTAGTCAATCAGTTGTGTGATAGTCATCAGGAGAGGGGAAACATGCATGTTTTGACATTTTATTACCATGCTAATTAAAGGAACTCAGTTCTTCAGACACTGGAGGGTATTTTATTTTATTTTATTTTCTAGGAATGACCCAATTTATTCTCACCATTATCCCTTTGCAGGTATCAGGAAGACCTGCCAGAACTCCAGTCAGCAGTATACAATGAGTCAATGTCCCTTCTTGTGAATCTGTATCCTTACAGAGACAAAGAGGGACTACCAGGGAGCTGGCATTGTTGGAGGAGACCTTTGTCAGTGTCCTACAGACAGAGCCAGTGCCACAGCATGCCACAGTTGCCACTTCTGCTCTTACAGGTAGGTACAAACTTGGCTGATCAAGTGACTAATTAAATAATAAATCTAGCACAAAATGATCATTTACAATGAGTAATTTAGTGGACAAATATCCTCTCCCCGGGACCAATTCATAATTATCTTGATATTTGTATGTTATTAAAATATATATATATATGCTGGGTAGTTTCTGCAAATAATTGTGTTCTAGAACCCTGAAGAATATAATCTTTCATAAAATTTATTTTTAAATAGCTCATGTTTAATGCCTCTTCCCCTGCATAACTCAGAATATACATAGTCAAGTAAAGTGTACAACATTAACTCTCTTTCATGTGGATTTAGCATTCCCTATTTGTCTATCAACTCTTGCTAATAATTTCATTCACCAAAATACAAAAGAATCTTCAAGTTAGCACAGGGACTAGAATGTTTTTTCTAAGTATAATTTTTTTTTCTTTTTAAAAAGTGACATTGTCTGACTATTCTTATGAGATGTCCATCATGATCTGCTAACTGATCAAGACTAAAATAAGTTAAAAAGTAACATATGCTATTTTGTAAGAAAACGTGTTTTATTACTTATGTAATAATTTTGATTTCAAAATTATTGTTAATCTTCTGCCACAGAGTTCCTCTTCTTTTTAGCTGCTACATGTCTTTAGAGACAAGAGTGTCGTAGAATATTTATTAACATTATCCAGGTTCATTTGAGACTGTATAGCTCACCAAGTTATTGAGGAACTCTCACTAAAAAAAGTTATTTCCATGAGAGCATAATGTTAGCCTTTATGTCTATTCCAACTCTAATTCACCCTGATTACCCCACGGAAAAGTTTGGGCTTGTTTCGGTTGGTTGTCATGATAGATTCAAAAGCAACCATCATTTTTTAAAAAAAAAACCTCTGTAATCAGCAAAATACATTTATATCATCTGCATGAGTTTATTTAACATTCTGCTTAATTTGAAAAGTATGTCCCATCTGTGTGCATGGAGTCTGCTACTTCAGGAGAAAAAATAGAGCAGCATAGACACCAGAATGCAACTGTGGTTCTTGCAAATCATTATGCACATTCATGAAACACGGTCCATGTATAAGAAGTACAATTTTATACATCTCAAGGTGTTTGTGAGTAGGCATTTAATTCCAGCACTTACAGTAGTAATTTAATCTGTCACCCTGCAATGAGTGCTGCATGGGCAGGCAAGATCCAATGGGGCTCCACAGGAGCCCCTTCCTGTTAAATTCAAAGCAGGATTGGGCCGTAGGTTTTAACAACCTCAGATATAGTCTGTGCCTTTTATGTTTTGTGACTACTTTGTACATTCTGACTACTAGAGGAAATAAATGCAGAATGACTATACATGCATATTGCCTATAGAAAGGAGACAAGGACTATCTGGTCTGCATATAATAGCTGTGCTCAGACACACACAGAATGTATAGAGGTTTTCATTACAATATTTGCATTGTACCCTGGAGGGAAAAAAAATAGAAAAAGTTATTGAAACCCAGACATTCTGAGTTATAGAACTGAAAAACAAGCTGGTGTTATGACAGTTTTGAAATGGGTCTGCTTTTGCCAGCCAGTTATGTGCTTTAAAGGGCCTTTAGCTGATTTATGCAGTTCTTGTCCTGAAACTGCTGTATTGTATTACTTCAATATTTTAACCCTAACCATTTAAAGAAGGTTTGATCTTACATCAATAGTACTCCAAAAATATTAAAATCAAAGAGGTTTTTTTGTTAAGAATTTATGCAAAACAAACCCTGTATTCTTTCCTGATCTTGAAGATTAAAATATTTTTTTTAAAAAATCGATTTTCTAGAATAAACTCCAGATATTTATGGTGGCTGCTGAATACGCTGAATGTGCTGAGAGCTTAGAAGAAAAAAATATATAAATTTAAATATAAATTGTTTAAATTTAAATTGTTGAAGTATTGGAGTTTTTGTGACAAAATAGCTTCTGATCATAGACAAAAAGAAAAAAGAAAAAAAAGGGGATTATCAGAAGTTAGTAGTGTTATCACTTCTCTTTTTTAATGCATTCATATTAACTGCCTCTACCTGGAATGAGTAAATAAAAAGCTTTTCTCTGCAGTGGGACTCTTAAAAGTACAATTAAATTGTTCTAACTAGCAATATGTCTCAGTACTTTTCTTCTCTTTACTTAACTGTGTGTTACACAAGACTTTTATGAGTTCAATATGTATAGTATCTGTTGACACTTCGTATATAAACAAAAATGATCTGGTTTAAAAGCAGGGGAATTAAAGTACCCATAATGAGAAACGATTGTTCTAAAATGCTGTCAATTTGGATTGTGGAAAGAATTTCAAGGATTGATCATGCAAAGTGCAGAGAAGCTTCAATGTTTATTGACATCTCTATGTTACATAAGCAACTCTTAGAAGAAATAATGCTTACTGTTTTCTAAATGTGTCTGAGCTTCCAATTCCAAGGCTCTTTCATGATCCAGTAAAATAGTATTATTTCCTTTTTTAGCTTTGGAGAAGATAAGAGAGTGTTGATTGGGCATTTTAAATTAACAATATATGAGGCTGAAGTATGATAGCAATTTTCCTACATGCTTGTATCCTACAGTATATGTCACAGAAGATCATCTGATTTCTTTCCAGCCTGTTGATTCACAGATGTTATGCCTGCAACAATCCCATACAATTCTTATAGTGAAGGTACTTAACTTGCAGCAACCTTCTCAATCATCGATCCACTATTGCTCTGAATATATGGAAGTAGAAAAATCACTTAGAAGAACATAACTTAGAATACAGAATAGCTTATTTCTCTCCATTAACAGTTTATGAATCTTCCATAGCCCTCTGTAACAATAAAATACATGTAATTTGCAATGGAGATACTTACTTTGAATAAACTGTTATGGCAGATGAGATTTCTACTCTCAAATTGAATCTTTGTTTCAGCTCCTTTCAGTTCAAAACCAAACCAAAACGATAACAAAAAACCATTAACAATGATACTCTGATCTTGGCATATGAGAGATGAAGACTTACGGTGATCCAAATGAATTTCTTCTTTGAATTTCAGGATATTTGAAATGAAATCTTTTTGGGAAGTTACATGTAAAATTAAAGCCCAAATTATCTATATTTATTTACAGCCCACGTGTTTAATAATTACGATCAGATCCTTACGTCAAAGAAAAAAAACATTAGCATAGCCAAGAGCTGTGCCTCACGCTACTGTCATTTTTAAAAGATTGTAACACTTAGTAAGAATGAAATATGATAACATTTTTATAATACTTTTCATGTCAGACCCTCAAAAGCATTCACAATGGCAAATGTCAGTAAGAATACTTCTCTTTGTTTACAAGTGGCAAAAATAATACACAGATGAATTGCTTAGCAGTAGCAAAAGTTAGCAAGGGAACTGGAACCCAGAGCTCTTACTGCTAAAGCCCTCATTCTCAGTGGTCTCAGGAGATCTGTGTATGCTAAGGCCCACAGCAGGATTTGAACTTGTATGAAGAGGTAGGTTCCTCTGCCTGCAGAAAGGCACAGGATTCTAGTATACATCACCTAACATAGGAACAAAGTTTTATAAATCAGATGGTAGAAGATTATTGTCTTGGAAAATATGTTGAATTCATTGACTAGTAGGATATTTCTGAGAATGGTGTAACATCAAAGAATGTACATGTACTGCATACATCAAGTCTGTGTCTGTAAAATTTTGCTTATCCCACTTAGCTCGTTAAGTTGCATAAACTACAGACAAAATATTGCATTAGTCATCAAGAAGCACTTGTGAAGTGTGCAGTATCCTCAGCTCATTTGAAGGTAATGGGAAATAAGGATATCCATGCCTTCAGACATTCTTAATTATTTTATGTTTTGAGGAAAATGGATAAGATTCTCTTTTGATCAAAATAACTGGCCCCTACCACTTCTCAGATAAAATTCCAAGCTTTGTTTCCATGATAATACACTGTATTCTCATTTCTAAATAAAGGATAAATATAAAAATTTAGCTTTAAAATTGGTGAAAGATTAATTATTTAAATCAAACCAGGCATCTAATAATTTCCAACATTTGACTTACCGTTTTTAGAGTGGTTTGTAATCACCAGTCACTATTCCAAGTCATAATCTCACTGAAAAGACTTCCTCCTCTGGAGGATGTATTTGTTTAAGGGCTAGCAACTTTCTCTTTGCCTTGCTGATGGCATGACTGCTTTAAATGCAAAGAATTATCCTAATAAGCTGATTTCTCTGGTATCTGAAGGAGATCCTGGAAAATGAGGATAGCCATGAGGTGCTGTCCTGTCCTGTGATCTATACAAAGAGCATTCAGTTGATAACATCAGATAAGATCAAAAAGAACCAAATGCTTGGAGATACAGTTTTCTTTCCAAACAGCAGCAAGAGGCAGTGACTACAATTTCCTTTTGGACTTCTACTCCAGTTTATGCAATGAATTCTAGCAAAGTTGTTTTTTTTTTTGCAGAATGCATTATGACTGTGTTGCACAGAATCACTCCAATGTTTGAAACTTGTGATGAGTTTATTCTTTTGCTCTTTGCTACTGCACTCTTCTCTTCCTGTTCACCCAGGCCTTACTGAATTATTTATTTTCTGACTACAGACTTGTTGACTGTGGTTTCACCTGGTCCTTGGCTTGAAATAACCATTCATAACTCAGGTATCTGATTTTATTCTGCCATTAGTTTAAATCCTTTCTGTAGCACTTTAGCCTGAGAACTCACATTCTGGTTATTTCTTCTAGAAGGAGAAAACGTTCTCTACATCCACTGTGAAAGAACAAGGACCATCTTCACTTCATTTTCTCAAAAATAAATAAATAAATAAATAAATAAATAAATAAATAAAAATCTAGGATTGATATTAAGAATTTCTTTCACAGATGAGAATAGATAATTGATGTAATTAAATCCTTGTCCAAAGGATTTTAGGACCAAATATGCAGAGGTCTGAATCCAGTTATCGTGGGTCTTCCCCTAAAGTAGAGAAATGTTAATACATGTCTTCTAGAGGTCACCTCTATCTCAATATTTCAGTGATTATTTTCAACATATTAAATGTAACCCTTTTGTACATTAGAGTACTTTCTGTATCACTAAGTAATAATGAAGAAGAGAGACAGTAATGTATGAATGGTATCACAAAATTGCTCTGTCATCTAAATTAGAAGCAAATATGGTTTCTGACAAATAAATATATCCTTAACATTTCTGATATTTTTGTTTTTACTGCACTGAGCATTTTCCTCTTCTCATGTGTATATTAGGAAATCAGGTTCTATTATAATTTTCCACATCTCTATTTGGAGATGAAAAATTGTCTATTAATTGATAAAGCACTGAGAGATGCTCAGAAAAGAATCTGGGCACCACACTGGTCCATATCACTCCTCTAAGATCAAGTCTGCACATGCCCTTTCTGTCAACCCCTGAATCTTTCTGGATCTGAGTCAGCTATGGTCTGGAAAACGTGTAGCTGTGCTTGCATTCAACCCGAACTAACATGCCCTTCTGTCAGTGTCATGCTAATTCAACATGCCTTCCAGAACAAAGCTAGTTTGTATTGTTTGGCCACAATAGTGAGTCAATGGAGTTGTTGTCTGTATCTAATCACAGAAATGTGCCCTGAAACATAGTCACTGAATTTTGATACCTCACAGGTTTTGGAATACCTGGAGGCAATTTGAGCCTGATTTACAGAATGCTGATCACCCAACACCAAGGAGCATAAAATGAAATGAAAGTCTGGTCTGCAGCACTCCACCCTACCAGATTCCATGTATGAGCAGAGTAAAAAATAGATATCTTAATGAAAAATGGTTAATTAAAAAAAAACAAAAACAAAAACAACCAAAACTAACAACCACCTTTAAATGGGATTTTTAAATAAAATATACAGAAATAATCAAATGGGTAGTTGTACACATGCATTATACTTTCATAATGAAATGTTATTAAAAAATTATCATGATTTCTGTATACACACTTGTTTCTTGCTTTCCTCAGAAACAAAGAAAAGCAAGCTTCTTTTCATTTATATATGCTGCTTTACTCATCTGATTTATTCATAATTATGATTAGGATCCACAATAACTATACTTTTGCTATCTCCCTGCTGATTATTAGTGTCTTTTTTTCCCCTTAATTGCATGTACACACAGTATATAAACAATTCTTTCTACACTCTTCATTTAATTAAAAACACAGTATGCAAAGTATGGACAAACACTTCCTGAAAAGCCAGAAGTCTTTCATAGACGAAATAGGAACTTTGAGTCTAAACATTTCAATTTTTTAAAATAATTTAGTTCAGCACTGACCACAGAAATTTAACAGAAATAAAATGGCACCTCAGTCCTGATACATAAAAAAGCTCCAAAGATAATTATTCATAGCCTGAAATGAAGGCAACTCTAGCAGGTTCTCTCTGGCCCCCTAGGGTGGTAAAGGAGATGCTGATGGCTATACGGCCTGATACCGGCGTGATTGGAGGACACACAGCATCCTGCAAGATTTGCTGTAATGTACTGTACTCTGCTTTTCGTTCATCAGAGAGCAGCTGCTAAAAGACGTAGCCTTCAAGAGCATACAGCTGACCCCACCTGTTACATTTCACATCTAAATGTACTTTACTGCCTAGGCTGTATCTTTGCTATAGTTTATGATTTCTGTGTTTTAGACTCCAGTAGAATGCTTTGCGTTCATTTTTGATTGGATCTACAAAGAAAGTTTACAAGGGATTTTATTAATAAAGTGCCAAAACTGCATTTGTCCATAAAGGAGAAAAAAAACAGTTTTGCCTCACCACAGTTTATTTTTTCCTTATTTGAGAATAGTATGTTGCAATTATGTGGAGATACTTCACTGAATTCTTTGTAACGTTTTTCTCCATGATTCATCTTCGCTTCTGTTCACTGTAATTGTTCACAGGTTTAGAAGTTTGTTTAATATGCAAAAATTTTTTACATAGGATAATGAAATAATTCATACAAGTGTATGTAACATTTTAAGACAATCCCAAAATTAAATACGACCACTGCTAAAAGATGTAACGCAGAAGCATAAAATATGTATGAAATTACGTAAATACACTGGAAAAATTCTTCCAGCTAAACTTGTCTACCAGTTTTCTGAAGGCTTGCCAAACTTGAAATAAAAGCCACATTGAGCAGAATGTTTAGACATCTGGATACCTTTCCTTTAAATTCCAGTAAAATATTCTGTATCTAGTTGAACTATAGCTACCTAAGTTGCTATTTCCACTACAGTCAAAATAGTTATTCTTTGTAATTTCCTGTTTGTCATATTACTTCTCTTCAATCAGCTGATCAAAGATACTCTCAACATTTTTCTAACTGTTTTTCCTGCCTAATTTTCTAGTTACTGTTTTAACAGTCTCAAGATTGCAAGCCAAATTTTTTTGTTTGACCTGTTCAGACTTTCAGTCTTCAGACTTTGGACTTCATTCCACTCCTGGTACTGTACAATTTATTAAAATGAATCAAACATTGCAAAAAAAAAAATATTAACAAAGTTCACCAGTTCACCAAATTTAATGTTGAAAATTATTTTTACAGTCATATTCATGTCACAGGAAATTCCTTGAATACTGAGTCTATCTAAGGCAATTTTAAACAGTAACAAATCTAGGAAGCAGATCTCATACTGATAGGTGGCATTTCTGTTTTAAAGGTAGTTTGTACAGTTTGGTGAAAAAAATTACTTTTAAAAATCATAATTTTTAATCAAATTTAATTTTTTTAATCACATAACAGTAACTTGATCTTTTTAGGGTTTCTCCAAAAACCTTTCAGATTCAACTTAGATGTTAACTTTTACTTAATTAACATTAATAAAACACAAAGAGTGGTGGTTTGGTATTGTTACTACATGGGGTTGCAGAGTTTTCTCTAGTTTCCACATTTCTCAAAAATCAGAAATCCCTCCTGCTGAACATCAGGGAGATATAAGAACAAGAATATGAAGATGTGTTTTGAAGATTAATTTTTGTGCCTCATACATTACTCTCGTACATATCAAAACATCAGCAAGATATAAACTACAGATTAATCACTAAAATGATATACAGTTTGAAGAGACTGCAGAAACTAATTATGTTACCTCCCAGTGCTCCATGCAAGAATTTTCGCAATAAAGCAAGTTCAACTTCAGGATTTTTCCTTTCAGTAGATAATATAAGTACAAAACTTGTGATGTCTAGTGAAAATTTCATTCTAAACAGAAATATCAACTCGAAGAAGTAGAAATTGGTAAGTTTAGTAGTTTAAACTCACTTTTTATGTATCATTCAGTGAGTTAGAAGCCAGTATGTTACATTACGTCTAAAAGTGGTTGAAAAATTATTTTTATTACAAATCATATAGAAATAAAGTAGCTTTTTTATTTTTTACCTCGAAAGTCTATATCCAGAACTATGTTTGTAAATTTTAACTCGGTCTGCATTTCTTTACAAAAACATATTTGAACACTTCATGCTAGCAATGTAGATGTGAGTTGTGTAGCTCAGGTCCACCATACTGAAAATATAAAATATAACTTCAGAATCCCAAACTGATGATTGAGCACTATTTGCATGAGAAGTAATTTTGGCATGAGAGAGGATTCACTGTACCTGTATTGTTCAAACAGAGCCTCATTAGGTGTAGGTGATGAGTCTGCATTTCATGCTCAAGACACGTGGAACCGTGTCGTGACAGTTCCTGCAGCTGCCTAGTCTCATTGTGCCCTAGTTCTCTGCAAACAGCTTGCTTGAATGAAGCACCACAGAAATACAAACAAACTTGTTAGAGTTTTATTGACTCTCACCCAGATTGGGAATGTCAGCATATGACTCAGCATGAACATAACATTGATTAGACAAGTACAATCGACAATTTATGTACAATATGCAATGCAGGGCTAGCATTTCACATTTCACTGTAAGAAGTCCCTTTACTGTGAAAATAGGACACAGCAAAACACTCATAGGATTTTGGATGGTAAAGTTCTCCTAGATGAGATGCATGGCTTCTGATTGTCTGGATGCATTTACATACAGAAGGAGTTGATATCTCATTTACTTTACATACATCATATTTCCAATTGTGATCTACAGGTCTTTATATAGCTTAGAAAAAAAAGTATAAGAGCAACTGATTTTTCTTCTTAATATCTATTTAGAAATGCTTATCAGCTGATAGAAAAAAAAAATTACTTGTGGATAAGAGAGTTATCTGACCTTTCAATTAATAAAGAAAATTGTGTCAAATGTGCAACAAGTAAATTACTTGAATATGACTCAGTGACATTTGACAAAATAGCATGCTGTTTTCATAGGAGGCCCAATCCTGTCAACAAGGCTGAAGTAGCTGAGAATAAAAGAAAATAAATAAATAAATGAAAAGTAAATGTAAAGATAAGCAAAGACAAGTAAAGCAGTAAAGGAAAATATCCTTCAGAGCACTACATTATTTCCTCAATGGTTTTGCTTTAGCATAAAGAAAACAGATTTGTATTGTGTAATCTTGATAGTTTGACAGTAGCAAAAGTAAATATGTAATGTGCAAAAATACTTATAAGTGCAAGATTTAATGCAGCTAAAATTATGTGATGTTGGGGTTCTATTCTCTTCAAAGCCTGGAGGCATGTGCCTTTTCCAAGTGCTGCTCAGCTTGAAAAGCAGCATAGTTGATCCCTAATAATTTCCTCCACAAATTTTTGCATATTTACTCAAGAGGAAAAAACAGAAGATAAAAGGAGAAAAAGGATTTAAAATTCTGGAAGAACCAAGGTTTTCTTCAGAAAGTGCCTCCATGCTGCCCCCCTGGAGATTGAACAGCAGTCCCAATGCTTGGAAAGGTGGCATGAAGCACCAGGATGCCTTCCTGATAGCAAGCCTTGGCTGATCTGGTACAACACACATAACCAGGAGAAATGAGTATTACACACGACTATGTGGAGGAGAGGTGGCAACTGACTGTCTTTTTATTTTTCTTAGGTTCTTTAGATTTTTTTCATCCTTTTCCATTATATTTCAGAGATTTGTTCCAGACTAGTAGCCTATGTGCTCGGGAGATGAGAATTCAGTCAGATATAGAGCACACAAAAAAAGTGTGACAAATTGCAATGACAAGGTTCTGTTAGTAGTTTATGATGTAGTGAAATGAAATCCTGAACCAGGGAACACAGACAGTGCTGTGCTATGTGCTATAGGCATCCAAGTTCAGAAAGAGTGTGGAAGAGAGCACAGGAGGGTAGGAATACTGAGCCAGTAAAATCACTGCTGCCATTACTGCCTGCCTATAACAGACTGCTCATCAACAAATTAAGTCATTTTTCTTGCACCTAATATCAAGGAGTAAAGTGATGCAGCTGGTATTTAAACATTATGAAATATGCTATTAGATATGCACAGCTGGAAGTAAAGAAATACAATGCTTTGGTCAGAGACCTTCAAGCCTGCTGGATGAAATATTTAACATTTTACTTCCATCTGTGCATGTCTTACAGAACTGGCTTGAATTTAGTATGTCACACTGGAACATCCATGAGCTCTGACAAAAGCATTCACTTTATAAAAACTGTCTTTACCACCACACCATTTTGTTTACATATAATAATCTTGGTAGAATATAGCATAATCTCAACAGATTGACCCAGAATCTCAATTTCCCCTAGCTAGTAACCAAAACCATCTTGGTCCTGGCAACCATTGTGTTAGAGCATCATATGTGAGGACCTTCAAGATCTTGTCCTTGTAGCCAGAAGGACAGGCAGAGACTGTTTTATTTAACTGACAGGGAGCAGAGACATGCAGTTGAATAAGAGACTTGCCCAAAAAGTTCATTCAACATGTGTCTGACCTAAAAATGGGTGCCAGGCTTCTTTCAGTGCTCAATTATCCCAACTAATTCTCCCAATTCTTCAGAATATAAGGGAAAAAATGTTTGCAGAGACCAAGCATTCTGAATCACTGGCACACTCTGCCCGGAAGATGCCCAGAAGGCTCCTGTCACTAACTGATATTTATCTTCATTTATATTTATTTATTTGTTTGTTTGTTTGTTTGTTTGTTTATTAGCCCAGCTTAGTGCTGTAAAATTCTTAATTTCATGTGTTCTTTGTCATTTGTTGGTATCTACTTCCCAACTCTCCTGGACAACTCAAAAAAGAATTCACTTTTTTTTCGTGAGCCAATCCCCAAGAGAATTTTAAGTTTACTGACTTCTAATCTCTTCAATATAAAAAAACCTTCATTTTTACTGTACTCTAAAAACAAATCTAAGGCCTAACTTTCTGAGCTTTCTCTCTTAATATTTGCTACATTCATGACAAAATGATCACACTTAACAGAGCAATGTTTCCAGTGTTTAACATCACCTCACATACATTACTCTTATTTTCAAAACAAAATGGAAGGAGGAATAAGTATTCATTGTATTTTGATACAATGAAATGCACGTATGTCCCTGTAGAAAAGCAAAAACAAGGTAGCAATGCCTCACATTTTTGTAGCCTCTTCATTCTCCTTTCTGACTTTTCTTCTACCTCAGATAGTTCTGTGCACCTTGACATTTCATATCAATATTCAGTTTGTTCTGTTTCTTGTCAAATTTTGAAGTTTTCTTATATTTTAGAATTTTTAAAAAAATGTTAAATACATATACCTGGAAATTCTGATACCTGATTAAAATGCTTTGTTGTTTAAATTAATTGTGAAAAAGAATGTAGAATGCATTTTCTTGGCAACTGGGGGTGATGAGTTTCTGGCTTGAGGAAGGAAATGTACAAAGAAATCTTATCAGAAAGAATACCAGTATGTGACAAGATTAGCTAAATATGTAGAGTCTTGGAGAGAAAAGGCCAGATAGAGCTGATTTTAGTGTGGGAGATAAAGATTCTTATGAAACAGGAATCATTAATTGGACACTGAAGCTACAGGCATCCAAATTAGAATGATAATCGCTGAGTATAATTAATTAATGAAACAAACTATTGAGGAAAGCAGTAGGATCTCCATCTGCTCATCTTTATCAAATAAGACCAACAAACTTTATTTTCTTTAGAAAAGCTTTACTTCCCATTGGATAAGGGGGAATGGCTTTAAATGAAAAAAGGGGAGATTTAGGTTAGATGTTAAGAATACACTTTTTACTCAGGGAGTTTTGAGGCACTGGAACAGACTGTCCAGAGAGGTTGTGGATGCCCCATCTCTGGAGGCATTTAAGGTCAGATTGCATGGAGTGCTGGGCAGTCTAATCCAGTGATTGATAACCCTGCCCATGGCAGAGGGATTAGAAGGAAATGATCTTTAAGGTTCTCTCCAATCTGAGCCATTCTACAATTCTATGATTCTATAATATTCAAACACAAATTGTTAGGTTTACTGTAAGAGCAACTGGATGGAAGTCTGAGAACAGATAAACTGAAAACTTCTTTCTGCAGGTTGGAAAGTTCTCCTTAAAAAGGTGTAGCACCCTTACCTAAATAAAACAGTAATATTAAATAGCAAATCGAAGAGCACCTTTCTGTGTGGCTAATGCTAAAGGCTCCGTTATGTGTAGTCATGATTCCAAAACCAGAGATTCACAGGATTAGCTCAGTCCATAATACATTCACCAGATAAAGCCAGTGGTTGAGCCTGAAGTTAATCCTAACACAGAAAAAGCCAAAATAAAGATAGATTACTAACAAGAATCATTATGGATAGGCAAGAAATCAGGAAGTTTATTGTTTCATAATTTCAGGTTTTAAATTGCTGAGCAGTATTTTACCGAGAAAGAAAAAAAGAAATCCTCTGTTCATGTGGAAGAGTACTGTGTCGTTTTAACTGAGTCAAAAATTTCAAAGACAAATTATTTTTAAAAGCTCTTCTAAACTCAGTTGAGGTGCTCATGTTCAAGCAAGACTAAATAAATGAGTAAATGAAAGATAGACAAGTATTTTGTATAAGATAGTACTCTAAAATAAGGAAAAATAAACTTCTAAGACAGATAAGGATGCAGGATCTGATGTTCATAACAGGTCTGATTTTGGAAGGAGGGTATAGGCTGCTGAAAAAATCTGAGTTTACACACTCAAAACTGGATTAGTACAATACAATTAAAGCCTTTATACCAACTGAAGAGACTGCTTGAGATAATATTTCAAATGATTAATCATTATAACAATTTTTAAGTAGCAATTAATGAATTGAATATATATGTGAAAATAAAACTATCTGCTCTTACCATGTAGTTGTAGAAATGTCCCCTATAAATGAGGTTATAAATTCACATTGCTGGCATATTGTTGAGATAAATTTGAAAAGATAAATTTATACTCACTCTTTATACATAGCTTAAAGGTGCTTTCATACTGCCATATTTACAAGGCAAATTTGAGTATTTTGTTCAGGTTAATTTCCTCTTCAAGCAAAAAAAAATGAGTACAGTTAAAGACATTCTAAATGCTCTTCTAATTTAACATACGTCATTTATTTAATAAGAAACATCAAGGTTAGTTTGAATTTGACTTTAATATGCCCTTCCGATGCTTTTGATGATTGGACGCTGTGATCAAATACTCTGAGAAAGAATTGGGATAACAGTCTGTCTTAAAAGGTTTAATGTAAAAGCAGTCAATTGATTTGGGACTAGGAGAGCAATATGGTAGAGCTGGGTGTATCTCAAGGCTGGTGTCTAATGTGGGATAAAACTGGGATATTATAACCTACTGAGATACCAAGTTTGATGTACCACTGGCAGTTGAATGAGATGTGAAGTTAAAAGAGAAGATACTGTAAAAAGTTCATTTGATTGGACCAAGTGACTTCAGGATCTTAATTAATTTTGAAGAAGAAAGATTTGGTATTATTTACTTTAGCTCCTTTCCTGTGAACCCTCTATCTGCCTCTTATCTATATCCCTTCACTAAGCTGCATCTGTTGCATAAATCTTGCATATTGTTGAACATTAAAAGTATGTAGGTCTTTTGATCTGCGTAAAAAGAGATTTCTTTTTTGGCAAAAGTGGGAAGCAAAATTTCAAGTTTTATATGTGTCCTGGGGAGTGTTGTCGCTATGATAAAGTGCTGTTGGTTTTTTTGTTTGTTTGTTTGTTTGTTTAATCAGGAATCACTATTAAAGATGCAGAAACCATACATCATAGTATTATATATTAACAATTTGACCACATCCTCTTTTAAATCAAAAAGCATTTTCCATGTAAATTTGGATCCAAACCTTAGCATCTATTCTTCCCAAATTACTTTTGTACTCTACTATTTTGTTATCTTTCTTTTCACTATAAAATAAAGTTCTTAATTCACAGACAGGTTCATTTTTACAGAGTTGTGGGATCCCAGTCACTTTCTGTTCTGTGTAAACAAATACATTTATCCACAACAAGATATTTGTGGTTTCCATGTATTAATCAATGCCTGAATACAATCTAATTTGTTTCAGCTTTCCTCACAACTCAGCGGATAAAATAGTTAACTATAAAGCAAATTTCACTGTTCAGTTTCGGTTTCCTCACATGCAGTGCAGGGAATAAGGCAATTTATTATGAATATAATTTACCTTCTAATGTAGGTGGCCTATATATTCCAGTAAATGTTTACTATTACCGTATTCTAGTTAACCAGTAAAACACTGAATAAGAACAGTTCACTGCATACTTTTCATATAAATGATACTAAAGTACTCTTTTTCACTAGCCTACACAGCATCGTAAGTTCTCAATAATGAAAACATGAAGTAAATACTATAAATGTTCCCCTAACATATAAAAGAATGTATTGTTTGAGAAGTTTGGACATATAGAGAGAATGTTCTTCTGCTCTTGAACGTGATCAAATCTTTAAAAATTGGCCCACAGAGACAGAACTAAAGTTGCTTATAGTTCCATCCACAAAAGACTCTAAAAATGCAATATTAGCAAAACTGTGAGACTCTTTTTTTTCCCCCCTAACAGGCTTCTCAGCATTTCTTCACCCAATCTGCAAGACTCCATGTTTTGGACATAAAACCTGAAGGTGTCTATGAGGACGGGGTTTATAGGGTGGGAAGGAGGACTGGAGACAAAGGCAAGGTTAAGACAGCAGGATGCATGGGGGAAGAGTTCAAATTCACAAGGTCCAGTAGCAACATTATGCCACAACCTTGCTGCACTCAAAGAAGTGTGCACCAGATGCAAACAGCTGGTGGCTCAGCAGCCACATCTAGCAAAGGCCCACAGCTGTCAACACGAGACCAGATCTGCTTCTCCTGTGGGATGGTGATTGACATTTTGTACTTAAGATATCAATATTATAATTGCTGGTACCTGTATTTGTTTATTCATTCATTCATTTATACATTTGCTGCCCAGGCTTCAGTGGAATCAGTGTTGAGACATTAATTCCTTGTATGAGGAATTCAAATGGGATCTCTCAAGAGTACTTTCTTTTCTACTAGCAACATGCTCCTTCTCAAGAAACTGGAAATAAATGCATTACGTGCAGATGATAGAAATTCAGAAGAGTGGCAGTCTGTCTGCAAGCCTCTCCCCTCCCTCTTTACCAGCTAAAACTGCCAAACTCCATAGCCAGTAAAAACAAGGTATTAAAATGCTATCACTGACTTGTAAGTAGTGTCAAACCCACAGAGCTCACTCTTTGTACAAGCTTATTTTCCACAGACCATTCGTTGGAAAACCAAAGAATATAGTAATAATGGAAAAATCATGTGGGAGAAGGAGAGGAAAAGGAGGCAGAAAATAAAAGAAAGTCCTTTGCAAGCAGGAAGAAGCTTGAGTCAGTTATGACTACTCACCCTCCATTGGTAGAAACAAAGTAGATCAGACTAATTCCTCTCCCTGTGCACAATCGTTTTGGCATTCAGAGATACAAATGCTATCATCCCACTGAAGAAAATAACAGTCCACTTCTTTTTTTCACAGTTTACATGAGTGGGTAAACTGAGGCAGGGAGCAGAGAGAAAAAAAGCCATTAATGTTTCATTCATTTTCCTACTGATGGGAAGGTAAAGTGGTTTAGGAAAACATAGCATTTCTGCTGCCTGCCTGAAGTTTCATCTATGCTGCTGCTTCAAAGACATTGTTAATGGCTATCTTGGACAAAGCCTATACACATGTTTTTCCAGACTATTTGGGGAAATAGTCAGGGTGTTCAGCTTTTACAGAATGAGACCTCTGAGATTCTACTTTCTTTATAAAGTACCAGATGCAGCTCTGATCACTACTTGTCTTGATGCCTAGAGGGGAAATTGATTAGATCCTGAAGACATCTATGGTGTCCTCTAAAAGGCTGTGCAGCTCTAACTTTCACGTTTCTTAGGCATGGGTGAGGTACCCACAGTAATTTCAATCTTCTTGTTCCAACTGTGAGTCATGAAAGAAACTTGGAGGCTCCAAAGGAAAATTTCCCTGACTGCATTCAGCACCTTACAAAGCTCTGATAAGAATGAAAATGTTACAGTGAACATTTACATCCATATCAAACCATTCAGTCTAAACCGTTTTTCAGGTCAGAGGGAGAGGAGAATTAGTTAAACAAAATGAAATACAGCCACTTTTGCAATGAAGCAGAGCTAATGTGCAACTACACAATAGCTGAGGACAAGCAGTAAGGAAGGATATTAACCACCTTAAAAAAGTTTTCTCTGATTCATGAATATGGGTTTAATTTTATTCCATTTATGTGGCCTTCATCTCCCTATCTGAGCAGCTGGTGCACAATAGTAAGATTGTGTCTTCACTTATAACCACTCAGTTGCAATCAGAAATGCTTTTTTTTTTTTCAATTAAAAAATTGGTATATTCAAAACATAGTTCATATAACAAAAAGGTTGCTTAATCATGTACTTTGTTGCTACTCTATTTTCATTTTTTAAATGCTTCTGAGAAGAATCTGCTTTCATTTCAATTTAGGGTGCAAGAATATAGATCTGCATCCATGCTGTTACTCAGAGTGAGGTCTGGAGCTGGAAGCACCTGCTTTTAACAGAAGTTTGAGCCGGAGATAAGAAGGTAAAGATCATCCTGAGCTTTAGCAGCTTTTATCCAATCAGAGACCAGGATTTTCTTAGCCCACGATAATAATTATTATTTAAGCATGACAACCTCAGATAATTTTGCTTCCTTGCACTAAATCTTCCCTGGATCTTGTGATACAGCAGCTCGTGTATCTGGGTCGTTATTCATTGTTATACAGTATAATGCCACTGAAGGATTAAGATCATATTAGCAAATGCATTGTGAAGCCACAAGTAATCAAGCTTAATGTAGAGCGAGATTTGAAAGTAGAAAGTATTCAGACTAAGATGTTAGCAGTATGTTATGGAAATGGTTTAATCTCTGGTTATAAGTAGCTAATATATGCTGAATTTTTACATCAGTGTGCAACTTCGATTAGCATCTCCTAAATACATAATCCCCATAGCAATCCTGCTAAAAAATGGGAGCTTAATTGTCGCCTTACAGTCTAGTACCTTTCACCTTCACATAATGCTTCCATGATGGCTTTTCAAAACAGCAAAGAGATGAAGAAAGAGGAGAGAGAAAATCAACCAGAAGAATTTGTCGGCAAGACACTTTAACATCCGTTTCAAAAGTCGTAGATTACAATTTAAAATGGAAGTCCCCTTTTGAACAAAGAACGAAAGGTTATGAGAAAATATAGTTTGAAATTATTGATATATAAAGCCATACCTGATTGCATCTGTCCTATAGCTCCCCCAAATGCACCGATTGGATATTGCTGAAAGTTCATGGAAATAAAAGCAAGAGATTTGACTACTGCAGTGATTCTCATTACTGCTTAGAGTGCAGGTTGATGCGTCTCATATGGCATATCTGCTTTTCTCATTCAGCCTACTTTATGGACTACGTGTCAGATGGGCTGTATGTGTTCTGCTCAGATAACCTTGGAAACATGTAACAGTCATGCAAATTATAATTCTACAAAAGGAAATAAAGTCAATTGACCATTGATTGTTCTTTTTCCTTATCCTACTCTCATATAAGCATCCAAGTGTAATGATTGTGAACTCAAAGAATTTCTGTTTCAGTGCACTTTATCTTTGCAGGTAATGAAGATAGTGAGTTCAGCTTTAGTGCTTCAGTTTTTTGGTTTTTTTTTCTCACAGAAAGGATTTTTTAAAAATGGTGCAGCAATTATCTCTTTTCTTGCACTGAAGTTTCTGTCTCTGCAGATATTTTCTCAATATTAAACCAGAGCAAGAAACAAATGACCAGAAACACCGATCCAATAAAACAAAAGATTTAACTTGGCTAGAACAGTAGTGAAACACATGAGATGCTGTAATTTATTATTGCAAACAGGCTCATACGCTGATCAGATATTGCTAATCACAGCAGATTCACTTCTCTAGTTTACACGTTGGTTGTGGGGAGTGGGGGGGGGGGGGAAAGCAATATAAATTCCCAGCCCCACCTTCAAGGCCTTTTTGGCAACAAACAAATCAGCTTTTTTATTAAATTGCCTTCCCTGGAATTCTCAGAGAAATATCCTTTGCTTCCTTCACTCTGCTTTCCAGATCCAGGGTTCTGATGATACTCAGCAACCTCTTGGTATCTTTACAGATTATTTCTCCTTTCTCGATTCTGTATGTCAGTATTGATTCTCAAACATATTTATCTACATTTTGTTAATTGTAATTTAAGATTGTATTCTAAAGGGTATACATTTAGACTATAGTAATTTTGAAGGCGAGCAGTTATTTCATTGGGTTGTCACTCCTTCCAGAAATCAAACCCTCCCTGTCATATATAAATAGATTGCTTGATATACATGCAATATCCTGTCGGTGTCATGCACTCTTTTCTTTAATCTGACTGACATAGCACATAATAAAATGCTCACTTCAATATATGTCTGTTGCATTTTGCCTAATTCTGGGCTTAGTTTAATATTAGTCATGAATATTTCCTACAACTGGATATGAATTTGAATATATAAAAGGCCCATTTTATGTTCATGCTGCAGCACTTGCATCTCCCATATATTTTATTGCTTTCCCTGCTTTTGATGAATTAAGTCATCTGAAGGAAAAAAGAACAGAAAGCAACAGGGACTAGAGCTGTTATCTTTATCCATAAGCCAGGTATAGCATGTGAGAGGGAGAATTGCATTCTTTGTGCTTTATTTTCTGTAAGTAACTCAGCAGTAAGCTAGTAAGCTGCAGGTAGCCATCCTCTCCAGTGGTCATTGCAGGAAGAAATTCCAGCATATTAAATCTCAGGCCTCTTTTCATAAAAAGGTACTTGACAGAATATATCACCAATTTTATTCCATATAATTTATGTGGATTGTTTTCACAGGAGGAAGAGATGGCACTGACATTTTTTTTCTCTTCTGTCCTGCTGCATACCTAAAGCAGTATCTTCTTCGGGTAAAAGGTCGTTTTTATTCCAATCCACGTCCTGAACACTTAGATGTTTTCCTATTCAGGGGTTTTGCTTGTTTGTTTTGGGATGTTTTCGTGTGTTTTTTTTGTTCTGTTGTATTTGTTTGGTTTTTTTTTGGGGGGGAGGAGGGGGAGGGAGGGAGGAGTCACTGGTCTGGTGTGTGTGAATGTTGGGGTTTTTTTTGTTTCTTGCTTTTATAAATTGAAATTACTATAATGAATTCAATACTCTTGCCAGGAAGCATTCCTAAATATTCTGACAATTTCACCAAGACAGTACTTCTATACACTTGTATCCACTGGTCCCAAACATGTAATTGAAAAGTCCTTTCAAGAATCTGTAAAGCACTGATGAAATTTTTGCTTTTTCCTCCGTCTACCTTGTCTTTTTATATTTAGTGCTAGGAGCAGATAATTGGTGAAGAGTTTCTTCTAAATCCGTTTGAGCACTCTTCCATAAGAATATACAGAAATTGATCTACAAGAAGAATCTAACGTTTTCCTGATTGGTTTTGATATACCTTATACAATCCAATCTTCCTGCTTGATTTTCAAACAAGTGCACTAGTGCTTAGGTTGGTGGCATTAACTTCTCTCTGAATATCTGCTCTTCAGTTTAATTGTTCTATTTCACAAATATTAAGCATCATTTTGGCCCTGCTTTCTAATTGTTTTCTAGAGACACACATTCTGATTTCCTTTAGGGAGGATTCAGTTATGGATGACTAAAAAGGAAATCTTAATTCTGCCATGTCTGGGACAGCAATGTCTTTTTTTTGCAGTTGGAGGGTTGCTGAAGATACCCATCTATGTTTTCAGTCTCTGAAGACAGGAATGCATTAAACAGTTCTTATACAAAACAATTATTATTGAGTCATACTTTATTTTTGGAATGGATATTTACACATCCACTTTTAAAGAAGGAAGAATTAAGCAGTATGTTCAGAAACACATTTTATTATTTTGTGATTTTTCATTTTTATTATGGCTTTTAGGTCATCTGGAACACATATGAACTGTTTTTAGCTTTTTCATGTTTAAAGACTGAGAAATTAATGTTATAACAGGGAAATGGAGGTATGGCTGTAATTTCTGTGCTTCAGAGAGTGAAAAATATTTGAAGTACTAAGGCATTTCTGAATTGCTCTCTCACCTGCTAAGAGCTGCATATAACTTGTTGCTTCTAGGAAGTCTATTTCACCATTTGTCAGTAGAAAGCTCTCTTTTCTTCCACAGTTCTTGAAACAAAATGGAGTTGCACATTCTGTTATGAAACTACCTGTATTCTCACTGCTTTTTTTGTCATGCAGAAGTACAGTCTGTTCTGCCTGCGTGTTGGGTGACCTTGCCTCCCCATGGATAGAAATGATGGAAAAAATGAACCACTGCCTAAAACAGATTAGATGCCAAACCTAGTTAGATCTTGCCTAATCCTATAAAAGTATGTCAGTTAGGGGCTAACCTGACCTAAGGAAAAGTAGATCTGAAAATACTATCCTAGCTGATTATTTATTCAGCTTTATTATGCTACAGCCATGACTTTATTACACCAGACAAAGTATGGTCATGCAAATTTAGCCCACTTTCCATCACCCTACATAAGACTGCATGCTAAAATGTACTTTTATTCAACAATGCAACCAAGCTAAAGCAAATTAATTGCCAAAACAGCATGGAGAAATCCAAACAATTAGACAAGGCTTTTGTAATAGAGTTCTTGCTGAGTGATTCTGGCATACTTAAGAAGTTTTATGGCACTAATGACACAATCACAATTGTTCTGCAAATCCTGAGTTACTTTTTTGTTATCGTCTTAACATCAGTGCTTTTTTATATGTAATTATTGTCAACACGTATCTGTGAAGACAATTAAACAATTTTTAGATCTTTCTTTCTTTCTTTTAGAAGAAGAAAAATTATCAAATCTGTGTGTGCACAGTCAAGAATGGAAGAACCTTTGAAGGAAGGTTTCTCTCTCTAGCAGAACATATTGGACATTACATGCTGGATTCAGTGTTATTTTGGTGAATGCTGTAACAGCCAAATTAGCTAACCCAAAGGGAATGAAAAAGGTGTTTAGAACTAGTGACAGTACTTCAAAAAATGAGGCTGGGTCAAGCACCATATGAGCACTAAAGCGAGTATGGAGTATAATAAAGCAACTTGTTTTTTTGAATAGCTGGGCACAGTGTAGGTAAGCCTATTGTTCCCCAAAGGCTGCTTGCAGTTACTGTTAACGCACTTCTGTGCTTTTACCAGAGCCTTCAGTAGCTGTGACAGTGCTTGCAAATGTGATGCTCATGACAAGTCTGTCTGCTTCTAAAGCATGTGAAGAAAGCTGAACACTTTTAATAATACTAATGGAGAGATTATCTTTAGCTTCTGATTTTTTTTCCTTTTGAAAATAAAAGTGGGAGGTTTGTTTTAACACTCTGCCCTTTTCAGAAAGGTTGTAAGAAGCAATTGAGCCCCCTCTGCAAAAAGCTCCCCTTTTCAAGTTTTCCACTTAATTAAAATACCACATTTTAGCTTGCCAGAAGTGAATTCTTCACAACCACCTTTTAGAGAAATAAAAAATAAATAAATAATAGCAGCAATCCTCTGTCAGTATAAAAGTGTTTCTGTTAGTTTGTATGCACAAAGGGATAATTATATACTTTTAAAGTCCCCATTAAAGAACCAACAACTGTTCCGTAGCTTCCTTATTAAAAATATCTGAATACTGCAGATAGCATTAAAGGCTACAATAGTAGCCAATTAGACTACATTAATATGTAAATTTCTGCTAAAAAGAATGTGTAAAATGTTTTGAGATTATTTAGGAGTGTAAAAGCAAAACCGAAAGACAGGCTAAAATAATGCTATTATGCACATACACTTGCATGTATGTATGTTGCCCCTTAAGCACTATCAACACTCATTTTGCTGTTAAATATCAAAAATAGCGTAATCAAGTTATTCTGATTTTTTTAAAGACTAAGAAATTATTCTGAACAGAAATTATTCACTTAGTATTGCAATGTGGGAAGGATTTCACAGAGATTCAGCATTATGGATCGCATTTTCCAGACATCTCCTAATGCTTTGGTAGACAACTATCCTGCAAAACGCATAACAGAACATGATTACACCCTCCCTACTTCATAATGCAGGTCAATTTGCACTTGCTCTTTGCTGCATTTTGCATTTCTCTGCAATGTTGTAATCTTTATGCACATTCTATTTAACTAACGATTTAAAATTTTCATCAAATTCTACCCAGTCTATCAGATATAAAAACAAAATTTCCATTTTACATGTCTAATATGATTATGTTGAAAGCAATATATAGAGGTGTTATACAGGTTTTTTTAGATTTGCATTAAATATTGAACACCAGTTTTCTGTGTGCGTGTGTGCCTGTGTCTATGTGTTTATGCTGTTTCTGTGCTTTTCTATCAAATGCAGTATGCTCATCTTTAAAACTGAGCCCCACTGGGCTCTGTGCTATACACTGCAATGTACAATCCAGCACAACTTATCACACTGTGACAGCTAATATTTAAAAAACACATTCGTATTTTGAGGTTTGATAACTGTTATCAATCTCTATAATGGGCATAGAAACCAAAATTCTGACAGATACCTAGTAGAAGGAACATCCACTGTGAACAGCTAATGCTGAAGAAAATGAACAAGAAAGTCAGATAGTTCGTATATCTAATTAAAGATAAAACAAATAAATTATACAGGAAAAGCAATTAAAAATATCTACTGAGCTTTGCAAATGCAAAAAGACTGTAAGCCTACCAAGGCCACCTAGCTGGTTTTAATTGGACATTTTGTTACTGAAGGTTTGGGATCTGATCTTATGGATTTTTTATTTTTTTTTTTTTATATATGTATATATATAATGGTTATATTTTCAGGACTCCCAGTGTGGTTCTACATAACACCTTCCTTTCAAAGAAGCTGCCAACAAGGAATAGAGTAAAATGTGTAAATGCAGGGCTTTGATGCTTCAAAAAGGCACTCTTAAGAGAGAGTTAATCAAGTTAGTATGACCTCCAAAAGCAAAATTGCAGCACAAAGCATAATGGGTAATGCTATGTAAATTGCCATGTATGCAATTGGGATGTTATTATAGCAAGACCAAAAGGTGCTAGCTAATGACCTTAACATTTGATCTCTGGTTTTCCTAGGGGCTGACAGTGTCTTTAACTGAGACAATAGTCACAGCCCACTGATGAGTATGGAGAAGGATGTCTACAGCTGCTCCTGCATCCTCAGTGGATCACATCTAGGTACTCCTAACTGAGAAATGGAAGCACTGCTACAAAGTCATCTCTTAAATCAGCACGACATCAACTGAAATGGCTATATTGTTATTATTGTTGTTATTACTATTGTTAGAATTTTTTTAAGTTATTCAATAGTCCGTATTCTCCTCTAATCTACCTCTGTATTTCAAAATGAGTATATATTTCCATGTCATGCAATTTGGAGAAAAAATAATTAATTCCACTTTTCTGCTTTACAGTTTTTAATTCCAAAGAGATTGTTTTAACTCCAAATCAATCCAAACGAATGCTATTTTACATTGAAACAGCTATTTCAGAATTCTGAGTTCTTTTGCAATTGTTTTGCAGATTATGCATTGTTCAAGAACAGAGAAGGGAAAGTACCATTTATTTTCACTCTGAATTCTTTATAAAATGCACTTGATTAACTTTTCTAGGCAAAATGAAATAAAAAAAATTACAATAAATTTCCTATTTGATGGATATTTTTTACAAAGGCAAGTTTGTAATGTTATTCACTTACTTAAGTTACTTCACTTATTCAGTTTATAATGTTATCACTTTTCTTTTCATTTATAAAAAATGATAAAGATGTTCAATTTTACTTCCTATGTACCACTGCTTCTACAACCTGTCTTTCATTTCCCTCTGCAGACTTTTCTTTAACCACATTAAATATTTTGCTATTTTTTCACCTAATTATTTTCAATTTGGCTTCAGAAGCAAAAATAATTGCTACATAAACAAACATATATATTAAGAATAAGAGAGAGCAGGAATTTAAGAATATTGCTAATTTGATCTAGTACATGTTATCAAAGAAGCTTGCTATTATAATTATGAATTTTGTAGGTTACAATAACAATTTGTTATGCACAATGACATAGATATTCCCTTTGAGAGAGATGATGCAAGGGCCCCATTCCACTCCCATTTAAAGAAATTGCCTCAAAAAGGAACATGATTTGATCTTGTAAGGTATAATATTATAGGTGAAGGATTTCATTTTTAGTCTCTGTGTTGACTTATGTATGCAAGCCTGGATTTATTTTATATCTCACTATTGGTTTAGCTCATGACAAAATGAATTAAACAACGAATAGGTTACAGATATTTCCCTCGGGATGAGGCTACTTGATCTTTTTCTCTATTTTCCACATAATATTGAAATCAACATCTCCTGAAACTTATGATAAATTCATTGTTTGCTTCACTATTTTTATTTTTCAAGAAATGCAGTTTGTAGCAGAGAAGTGTAAAAAATGTACATATCTTAATTAAAGATGTTTATGCATTACAATTTTACCTAAGTATTTTTACCACAGTTTAGGTAATATAACACAGGTATTTGTATAGCCGTGATAATCCTCCTACACACACTCAGAGAGAGACTGTAACAAAGGAATAGTAATACAAAACAGAGAACAATTCTGCTTGATTTTCCATTGCAGTCATTTCAACAGGGACAGGGAATATTTTACAGTCGTGTGCAGATGAAGGTTGCATGCATTTCCCAGCATTAAATTGTGATAGAAAATGAAAAACCTAATAGCATTTTGATGTATTCCAGTTAGGTTTTCCATTAAGAGAAAAAGGTGATATGTTCACACCATTTGTCAGGAAAAGAAGAAATGAAGAAAATGTTGACAATTTCATTACACTCTGGCTATGGGGTGATCTGAACTTACCTATTACAAGATACAAAAAAAAAAACCCACAAAAAACACCACAACTATTCAAGATATTATTAGTTCAAAACATTACTGTTTATAGTTATTTTAACTTCAGTTACTACTGTACAGTTGGTGTAATAATATAAGCTCCAGATTTTGAATGAGATTTCGTATCATTCACATCACTGCTGAAAAAACTTGTATTCCTTTAAATGACAATGCATCAAATCAGTCCCACACTGTTGAACAGTTCTTTGATAAATCCAGTCCTTAAAAAGTGTCAAAGATTTTATTAAAAGTGCTCCTAAGACTACTACTCTTTTTTTCAGCTCTGTATTTATTCAGGAAATATTTTCCATTTCCTTTCCTTTCTTCTTTTTCTCTTTTTTTTTTTTTTTTTTTTTTTTTTTTTTAATTGACTGAAGGTTTCCCAGGCTTTCTGCTGAGCATATTTCCCCAGAGGAAACAGTGGCTGGACATTTCATATCAAAGTCAAAGAACTAAATGTGTATTTACAGGGTGCAAGGGAGTTAAGCTGTAGGTTCAATCTGCTCAACTTGATAAGCTATGTTGTACAGTGTATCTTTAATTAAGTTTTATTATTGTTTCCACAGAGCTTCATATTACAAATAATGAAATTAAGAACAGATATTTGGGTGGAGAGGTGATTATAGCTGCACTCTATGGGATTTCTATAATTACGTATCAGCAGTTGCTCAGTAAGATAATATATTTGGGAGACTAGTGTGTAAGGAGAAGATCAGCACAATGCATTTTCTTTCACTTCTTCCCTGAAACACACTCAAACCTCATAAACTAAAAAAAAGAAACAATACTGCAGTGAATTATTCGTTTACCAACTGCTGAATTCACCTGTTCTCAGTCAAAAATGTTCTCAAGGATTGTCTAACACTGTTCCATAAAAAATCATATCAAACACAACACTGCCATTTTTAGTCTTAAAGTAAAATTGATGTATGCTATTCTGCTCATTCTGGAGTAATGTGGATGGAATGCAGAACCATGCAAAATGCCTTCAGCTCTTCCTATGTGCTTCAGTCTACTCATCAGGGAAAACAAAGAATCAAACAGAGAATGTTCTTCTCAAAATCCTGCATGATAACTCCCTGTTAATTACTTCTAGTTAATTAGGGGCATCTCTTTTCTCTCCCCTCCCTGCCTTTCCCTGAGAACAAAGTCCATTTGAGAAGGGTTTTTGAAGCTCCAGTTTAAAAAGTAGTGGTTTCACATCCTGTTTTACCAAGATGAGGTAATGGATAAAGCAAAATCAACCCAAGTCAATGACACTGTAGACATACAAGATTAAGTACAGTGACAAGCTCTTTATAGTTATTTACGTGAACAATCAGTACATTTGCTTTGCTAGATGCGCACAGATGACAATGCCTAAATTCAGTAGAAGTCAGTGATGAGTGGAAGGACTCCATATGATATCTTTTGGCTTTGTATTAAGTCTGAGAGGAGGTAAATGTTAAATGTTAAGCAGAAAATGGAAGGATTGTATGTATACTTGTTTCCCTATTTCTATACTCACTTTTGAACAAAGTTGAGGTATAGCTACACTCCAAATATTTCTTTTCCTGGTGTAGTCTTTTGTTTCATAGCCAAGCTATTGACAACAGAGCATTTGATGAGATAAAACAATAAAATTATTCATCCGTAATAATTGCTGTTTCTAATTGATTAATACTTACTGAACATGATCATACCTGGGTATAGCTCAGGAAAAAAATATATGCACAGCAAACTCTTAATGACAGCAAATAATGCTGCCCGGTGACTATACCTCTTTAGTTTGACAAGAGGGTGGGAACGGGAGTTGTATAGGAAAGTTATGGACCTAGAGGCAGGCATACTATAACAAAGAAACAGCAGAAAGCACTTGTCATATCATGCTACTAATCCTTAAAGCATTAAATATAGGTTGCTAAAGCAGACAGCCAAAAATCTGCATGACTAAAATCTTTCATGCATTCCTACAGATGTAGGTGGAACCAGTTGGAGCAGTTATTGTGTAATAAAACAGATATGATTAATAATGCAAGAAAATAATTTGTAGGTAACTCCTCAAACATATGCATATGGATTGACACTCAGTCTACTTGTGAAAAGAATGTGAGTTCTTGGAAAAATAGGAAAAGTTATGGAATAACAGTCTTCATTTTCTTCTTTAGGACACAAATGATACAGTAAGAGATTCCAAAGGACAGCATTTCTGACTTCATAAAATTAGTCTTCATGTTAATTTTCCAAAAAAAGCATAGTTAACTCCAAGTTAGGCAATTTGTTATAAAACTGTCTCTCACAAAGCAATAATATTGTATGATTTCCTTCTTAAAGGAATCCTCTACTATAATATTGATTTTAAAAAATTAAAAAAAATATAAAATAACATAATCCAATATCAATGCTCTTGTTGCATTCTGGCTCTCATCTTGCTTATCTCATGGATGTACATGTTATAGTACTGTCTTTAATTTGGTTCACAGTCACATACTTATATATGTACAGACCCTCTGTGCCTCTTTCGTAGATCAGGACCAAACCTTAAGGATGAATAAAGATTATGTTTTAGTAAGCATTTAGGAGCGGGACAGATCTATAGAAGGTAGTTAATCTTTGCTAAGGGTGATGGAGCACTGCAACAGGTTGCCTGGAGAGGTTGTGGGGTCTCCTTCTATAGAGATATTCAAGACCTATCTGGACACCTACCTGTGTGATCTATTGTAGGGTGCCTTCTTTAGCAGGAGGGTTGGACTCAAAAGTCTTTTGAGGTTCCTTTCAACTCTTGCAGTTCTGTGATTCTATGTGATTCTGCGATTTTGTGAAGGCAGCTGAATGCCTTGATAATTCGATTACTGTCTGGCAATGACTGCTATGGCTACACCATATCTGTTTCTTCCTCTGTAGTCTACATTGTGTATACACGCATTCATACACAAAGACACTTATGGCCTCACGCACACACATCCCTATTTCAATTAACTTTATGACTGCATATGGTAACACATGAAAGACACTGGAAATGAAGTTTCATAGGCTAACTCTGACATTCCTGCTAATGCTGTGCGTGTAACATCCTCTTCAAAATATTTGTTAAGCAAACATAATTTTATGTCATATTTCCAAGCACAAATTTATGATTTATGTTGTGTTAGCATTCACATGGTTCATCAGCACAGTGATTGCTTTCAGATTCAGCACTGTTATCAGCCAGTTGGTCTAGCCCATATATAACTATCTGCTGCAGTATATTTTCAGTCTTTACTCGATAATATCCTATATGCAGGATATATACTGCATATATATCCTGCAGGATATGTTTACTTTGTCAGATTTCCCCGTCCTAGGTTATACTTTTTGATTCACTGAGCAGTGGCTTTTGTACTGACTCAGTAGCACTCTATTTATTTCCTGCCTGTGCATTTCCTAGTCTTTCTGCCAGCCAATACCTATTTCAAGTTCAATTTCTTGTTTACAGTTCCCAACCTGAGGAAGAACATCATTTTAATCCAAACTCTAGTTCCAGTACTCTAGGGTTTTCTTTTTCCTGGACTGCTGTTCTTGGCTCTTCCTATTTTTTTTATTAATTTTTTTAAAAATTTTATCATTATCTTCAAATCTTACTGTCTTACTTTGTCCTCCTCTGCAATTTCTAATTGTTTTTATTTCTGCTTCTTAGTGAGGTTCTCTTTTTCAAGTTTTTGGAAAGCACAGTAGAAATATGAAAAGCTGGTCTTTCTGCTCTTACTTCCAAATCCCAGTGGCACAACAGGTGATGGCGGACAGAAGTAAGTTGCAAGGACATTTTTATTCAGCCCTGAAGTTCCAAGCTATAGTCTGTCCATTACAGACAGTATTTTCAGGGAATTTTTCTGGTAGAGTGTAAGAAACCCTGTTGACTGTGTGTAAAGTGAGTTTTTCACAGCTTCACAAAAAACACACTTGACAGAAAATCCTCTTGAGCTAAATTTCAATCCCTTTCTCAAAAACAAAGATATTACATAGATATAGCAGATATTCTTAGTGTAAAAACTGCAGCTTTTAAAATGTGAAATTACTATATTTTCCCCAGTTTTATTTTCAGCAACACTAAGATAATTTTTACTCAATATTTAATACAAATTGAGTGCAAAACTAGACACCTGGAAAATTTCCTGTAGAATTAATATTTAGCAAAGCTGCCTAAAGAAAACAGCACCTTTTAATGGCAGCTTTTTCCTTCCATATCAGCTTTACAGGCCCTGTACTGTCTTCCCCACATATTCTGAATATGCCCTAAGAGTCAAACTTCTATTTCTTTGTCTAGACTAGGAGTCTACTTCAGAAAGTACAGATCGGCCTGTGCTTCAATAAAGTGCTTTTGTTGCCTGTCATTTCCCTTCCTCTCTTTTTGATTATTTTGGCTGTCCTTCCTCTCTGCTGAGGCCCAGTGGACATGTCTTCTGATGGAGTGCTTAAATATCTTCTCTTCAGTGACATTCTAACTGAAAAACAGCCTTGTGACAACTACACCAGTAGTTAAGAAGCAATTTAGTATAATTTAACCTGAATCTTAATGGATTTGACAACTCAAATTAAAGCATGGAAGTGATCCTCAATGATATTACTAAAATTATCACCTGAAAGCCATTTTCCCTGTATGCCCTTTAAATTTTTCCCTCTCCTTAATATTTCTCTCTTCATAATTCTTAATCTTTTGGTGTTTAAAATCAAAAATGTGAAAGTATTATTATTATTATTATTGTTATTATTGTTATTATTTAAAGGTTTCTGGATGTTCTGTCTTTACAGTTCTGGTCTTTCTGCAGTGAGATTTTCTAATATTGTAGCTTAGTATTCCACTATGAAATCCTCAATGATCTGACTACCTCAAAAAGAAAAAGCAACACAACCATAGTTAATGGATTTCTTTTCCTTTGCTCTCTTGAGGCAAGCAGGACAGCTGTCATTGTATTTTATATTTCTTCTGAGCTTGTTCTATCTCTTTGTGTTTTTGTGAGTGAACATCAGATTAAAGAATTAACACTGTGCTGTACTCAAAATGCACGTACGTTTGTAATGTTGCTGCTGAGAGGCTGAGCTGCTGAACTCTGACCCTCTGACACATGGACTGAATAAGGGTCTGGTGATTCTATATTTGATGAGATAGGTATGTAGGCAAAGCAGTAGTAATCAGTCTCCTTTTTACCCGTAGGTTTTATTTCCGCAAGGAAGTAGTGATGAGACAGGATGAGGCATGCTATGGATATTTGTTCATACAGTTTCAAAACTAAGGATCTACTTAAGGCCCTAGCCCTGCATTTGAATTTGGCCAGAGATTAGTTGGTGAAACACATTATAACATTTGAGACCGAAGTTTACTAAAATTATAAGTTTTAGAAATATTACCACTTTTTTAGACTGCATCCCAAATGGCTTATTAAAAGTCCTAAGTAGATACTTTAATCAGAAAAATAAACACTGTCTTCTACTGTAACAACGCAAAAAATAAAATGAAAAGAAATTTGGTTTCTGAAAAGCCTCAGACTAGAGTAAAAATAGAAATCTATTCCTCATTCTCCATTGTATTTTCCTTCTCTCTTACAAATAGAAGGCAAAGCAAATTTCGTCTGTGTATATTTAAAGCCACTGCATGGCAATGTGAAAAACATTCACCCACTTTTATTTATGTCTTTGTGGTGTCTAAATGCTTCTTTTTAGGGAACCATTTGGATTATTAGCTCACACTTAGTATTCTATTTGCCATGTACACCTCAGCATCAACTAATCAGACATTATTCTTGAACACTCTGAATTGCCTGTAGCACTTCACTTCAGCAGGCAAACTGACTCACACTGACAGGAAACAATATGAGGCTTTCCCCGAAGGGACCATCCCATAATATCAATACGGGTATGTAGTCATTAGCTAGTCAGGGAACATCTAACAATTACATTAGTCAAAGCACTTTACAACATTTAGTTTTGTGAATAATTGGAGATTCCAGCTCTGAAGCTACTCTGAACATAAATATCAAGAACAAGAAGTCTGTTTTGTTGTAAAGAAAATTAGTTTGGGGAAAATCAGCTCATTTAACAAGTTAAACATATTTTTAAAACTTCTTACATACATTTGTGGTGGTTTTGTGGTTTTTTTTGCTTGTTTGTTTGTTGTTTTTTTAGTGTTTTTTGTTTGTTTGTTTGTTTGTTTGTTTGTTTAAGCATATCAATATAGTTTTTATTTTCTTAATTCTTTGGGTAGAATTGATACTTAATGGCAGAGAAATAAAACCTGAGCAGGGATGGAAAAACTACTTGCATAAAAAAAGGATAAACAGTAACAAAGCTTCACAAACACATTACTTGGCAGTAAGAGTACTCACTTTCATGCTGAAAGCTCAGTGAGTTAATAAAGGACAATATTCTTATACAAAACAGTCTAAGAATATCTATGTGTAGACACATTAATATTTAAATCTCAATAGCAACATCTATTATTAAGCATTTCTACTCTTTCTGATAGAGGCTTCATACCATTGCAAAAGAGAATAACATGATCTCAGGCCTTCATTTGGCTTATAGCAATTTAGTACACTTCGACTTGAAGCCACATGCCCTTAGGAGTTTTAACCAGCACAGTACATCTTGCCAACTTGTTCTCTTACATTGATGTCCCAGATTTCTGAGGTCTCACTCCTGCTACGTCACTATACAACATAGTGAGCATTATTAAAAGCTGAGGATGAGACTCAGGATTTAGAATAGACAAGAAGAGTTTCTTTGGGAAAAAAGAGAGATCTTTCACTGGATTCGGAGCCAGATTGTGGAAGTAATCATCAAGGGACAAGATAAACTCAGGACAAGTCAAGCTGGTCCTCAATAGACCCTGCACAGGTTGTTTTAGTCAGCTTCTTGACTGCTTCATATGTAATGCTTTGTGCAATACACTTACTTATTTGAAGAAACCATATGACCATTTGAGTTGGAAGGGACCTTTAAAGATCATCTGGTCCAACTAGCTTGCAAAGAACAGAGACAGCTAGATCAGGTTACTCAGAGCCCCTCCAGCCTAACTTTGAATGTCACAAGAGACAGGCATTCACCACCTCTCTGGGCAACCTGTTCCAGTGTCTCACCATACTTACTGTAAAAAACATCTGCCTTATATCCAATCCAAATCTCCTCTCCTTTAGTATGAAACTGTTTCCTCTTGTCCTGTCACAACAAGCTAAAGTTGAGGAATAAAGAATCTAACCCTAATTGGATATAAAGAGCCCACTAAAGAGTCTGTCTCCTTCTTTCTTATAGTCATCTTTTAGGTACTGAAAGGCTGCTCTCAGGTCTCCCCAGAGCCTTCTTTTCTCCAGGCTGAACAGCCCTAGCTCTCTCAGCCTGTTCTTGAAGGAGAGATGTTCCATCCCCTGGAATCTTTTCGGTGAAACCCCTCTGGATGCACAGTGAGCAGTGGTTGGTGCATTTCAGCAGTGGTGACAGCAACGTGAAAGACAAGCCATGTTCCAAATGGCCATGAAGATTTTTATGAGTGCTACATGCAGGCTCTTGTTCACTGCTGGTGAAAATTTATGGTGGTGACTATGTTGAGAAGTAGTGTTTTGTAGCTGAGAATATTCTCTATTCAACAGTGTCATTGTGCTCTTTGTATCTGTTGTAGTTTCCATGGAAATACAAAGGAGACATTACTTGCAGGGTGATTCACACCACATCACACAGGTAATTGTGGTCCTTCTCTTATGTGAGCATGATAAAGGCTATATATTTGATTTCTAAATAAGTATTCCTTTCTTTAGAGATTCAGTAAAAAAGGAGTCAGATAAGATTTTTGTTTTTATTCTTTGTAATCACTGTGGTCATGGCCCATGTGATTCAGGTACACAGACATATTGCTATATCATTTCAAAAGGATGACACATTCACATACAAAATAATGTTCCAGACATTAAATAATGATAAGATTTCACACACAAAAAAATTTGCTATGATCTCACAAAGTTATGGGGAAATGAAACCCCCCTTATATACTCTTTTTATAGTCTTCTGGAGTCTTTTTATAGCTTCTTTAGTCTTTGCCACTTGACCAATCTATTGGTATCTGCAAATGGAAGGATTACATCCTAAAGTAAAAGAGATTTTTTTTCTTAATCATTTCTTGGGCTCAAGGTCTACCGTACTAACCACACAGGGAAATTAGAATAAGCTATTAGAAAATGAAGGCTTTAATTCATACATAAAGACCGAACACATCATTTCCAGGGTATTCTTGCATATTTCATTCTAATCTGCAGAGTGCACTTTTTTCTCCTTTGTACAGTATTGGATACTGGATGAGATTCATTATTCCTCTTCTCCCCTGGGTGCAGACGATCCTTTCTCTGTGACCCAGATAACAAAAAATCCAAATCCAAAACATGAGGTGATACCTAGACAATCAGAAGAAGCATACAGTTTTTTAACTTAGTATCTATATGTTCATTCAATATAACAGAAATCAGGAAAAACATTCTCTTGTACAGAAAAAGGATATATATCATTTAATTTTAAAGAGCTATTTTCACATGGTCATTCAAATAGAAAATGTCTTTGTAACAAAAAGAAATAAGTGCATTCATTTAATGCTCTTGAAATGTGAAGATTTACATTAGGCCAAGTATTGACTGCATGCTCCCGGAGAGACTTTATTTTACCACTCAGTAATAAATCAAGAAGCTCGAGAATATTTTTGATATTACTCTTGTTACTATTATTATTAGGGAGGGTGTTAGTGCTTATTTTTAATAATTTAATCTTTGTTTTTAATCTAATGATCTGTGAGGTATTTCAAGATTTTCTAAAATTGATTAGATTCTTGAAATTAACCAGTTTGCAAAGTTAGAAAAAAGTTAATGTCATGAATCTCCTATGGGATTAATGCTGAAGGTTAATGCTTTATATTGTCAAAATATTTTGTTGCAGTACAAACAGAAATGAAATACAGAAGGAAGACTTCAGCTGTCAACAAGCTCGAGGGACAGGATGCCACCTAGAAAGGCTTGAGCAATGGGTGCAGGAGAACTTCATGAGATTCAACAAATCCAAGTGCAAAGTCTTGCACCTGGATTGCAAGAATCCACACTGTCAGTACAAGATGGAGGACAAAATGACTGAGCACATTCCTGCCGAAAAGTACTGTAGGATATTGGTGGATGGGAAGCTGGATATGAGCTAACAATATGCCCTCGCAGCCCATGAAGCCACTGTATCCTGGGCTTCATCAAAAGAAATGTGCTCAGCAGGGAGACAAAGGTGATCCTGCCTCTCTACCACCTGTACTGGTGAGACCTCACGCAGAGAACTGTGTCCAGATGTGAAGCCTTCAGTACAGGAGAGATGTGGATCAATTGGAGCACATCCAGAGAAGGGCCACAAAAAAGATTCCAAGGGATGGAACACGAACACGAGCATGACATATGAAATCATCAAGAAGTTCATTAAAATAACCTATGGAGGGTGTATTAATGACCAGTTTGCCTGGGAATGGGCTGAATTTATTTGCATTTTGATTTATAAAAAAAAAGAAAAAAAGCAAAAGGTAATGCACCACAAGGACTTCAATCATTTGTTATTTAAGTCTGTGACTTATTAGAGATACAGATGGACTTTTAAATATTGATGAGTTTTGCTCAAAATCTATAAAGCAACAGCTTTTGAGCTGTCCTGCCTTATTTCTGTCTTAGTAGCAAAAAGTTCCCTTAAAGTCACCAAATGCCATTGTTGATGGTTTACGGGCTGGTTCAGCCCAGTTCTGTGACTAGTAGAACAGAGGGACTTCACAGAATCCATGCCTCCAGAAAAGGGAAACAAGGGACCCCAAAATAATTAAAAACAGAAGCAGTGATCTGAGAAGAAACAACTAATTTACTAAATACGGTATTGGAATGCAAGATAACACACTGCAATATAATATAATTAGAATTGAAACTAATAAATATGAGAGTGTCTAAAAGGTGGAAAGGCCTCTCCATAAAGCTGAGATGAGATGCGCAGTCGGTCGAGCAGCATGGAGAGGAGCCGAAGGAAGAAAGACCATCATGACCTACAGATGTAAGAGGCCTTACATCTGTTCCTCCTGAGCAGAAATGATAACAGCACAGTAAACAATCTTCTGGGGAATGTAGTTTTTCTTCTCTTCTGAGACACATATCCAGAACTGGAGCATTAATACTTTTAACTTCCAGTGCACTACATGATGTTATGATGTGGAATACTGATAACCAAAAATCATAAAACCATGACACATATGTACAATACAGCAGGAAAGTTTGTATTAGATTTTCAGAAGTTTTAGTGTTTTATATCATTGAAGTCATCTGTGCTTTTAGGCAGAAAGGGCTGGGAGAGAACAGTGGTATGAGGGTATTGCACAATGTTTTCGGCTGTATTGTTCATTAAGCAAAAGCATGGCTAAGATTCATACATTTCAAGGCCATAAGAGTCCATTACTATCTTCTAGCTTGACTTCTTTCTATAGCATAGGGCAGGGAATGTCACTCAGTAATTTCCAAACCAAAACCACAACTTCAGTATGAGCTATACTGTATCTTCTGTAAAGATATGCAGTCTCAATTTACAGATTTCAGGTGATAGAAAATCCATTACTTTCATAGGTAAATTGTTCTATTTCTTCATTACTTTCATTATGCACTTTGCTTTTCAGCTGAATTTGCCTAACTTCAGCCTACTGCCACTGAGGGCAAGAAGAAGATTTTTTCTTCTAAATTAAATTTGGTACTATAAAAAAAAAAATCTATTTTCCTAGAACAGTGTGATAAAGACTGATCTTGACCTTCTTCTGAAAAACTTAACTAAGTTCTTCGTCTATTCAACTTGAATCATTCTAATAGCTTTTACTAAACACTTCTGAAATCATCATAAACCAATAATCTAAATACGTTGTTAATTTTCATGTAGAAATGTAATGCTACCTTTTATTCTGATCATTTTCTTGGGTTTATGTATTCAAGGATCTCATTCCCCATCATGGAAGATTGGGATTGTCTTGTAACAAATACATAATGTCACCTTGTCACTGTGACCTATGTACCTCATTGCTGTAAGTCATATTGCTAATTTACAATGCCCAAAGAATTTAATCTTATAAATCAACTTACTAAATGAGTTTGACTTCATAATTATATTTCACTTTATTCGAGAAGATCATGGAACAGATCCTGAAAGCTATGCTAAGGCACGTGCAAGATGAAGAGATGATTATTGGCAGCCAACACAGTTTCACCGAGGACAGATTGTGCCTGACCAATCTGATGGCCTTCTATGGTAAAGTGACAGTATAGTATAGATGGACAAAGGAATAGCAACTAATGATATCTACCTGGACTTCTGCAAGACCATTGGCATAGCCCTGCACCACATCATCATTTCTAAATTGCAGAGATAGGGGTTTTTAAAGGTGGCCTATTCAGTGGATAAGAAATCTGTTGGATGGTCATAGCCAGAGGGTTGTGTTCAATGGCTCTGTGTCCAGACGGATTCTGGTAACAAGTGGCATCCTCCAAGGGTCTGCCTTGGAATTGGTGCTTTTCAGCACCTCATTAAACAATGACATGAACAGTGGGATCAAGCAAACCCTCAGCAAGTTTGCTGATGATGCTAAGCAGAGCGGTGTGGTTAAAACAGAAGGAAGGGATACCATCCTAAGGGATCTGGATTAAATAGAAAAGTGGGCCCACATTAATTTCATGAAGTTCAGGAAGGCCAAGTACAAGGTGTTGCACTTAGGTTAGGGCAATCACAGATATTGAGTACAGATAAAAATATATAGATACAGATAAAAAGCTGGACATGTACCAGCAGTGTGCACTTGCAGCCTGAAAGACCAAATGTATCCTGGTCTACATCAAAAAAGGAGCAGCCAGCAGGGCAAAGCTGATTGTCCCTCTCTGCTGTGCCTTCATGCCACCCGGTTGGAATACTATAATGGTTTCTCTAAAACTTAACACCTCCTCTTTTATTATGTTAGCTCACAACATCAGGGTTGGTGATATGGTAGTTGAGGTTGAACCTTCCAGACGGGCAGTCTGACAAAATGCCATCTGACATAGAAGTGTTTATTGAGCAAAGGGGTGTAATTGAATTTCTCCGTCTGGAAAAAGCTGTACCCATTCACATTCATTGCTTGGTGAACATTTATGGAGAGTAAACAGTGGATGTTAGTACAGTTGGTGCATTTCAGAAATAACACTATCATAATATCTGTGAAACAGTGGATCATCTCTTCTGGTATTGAGTGTTAAGAGCGCAGCATGCAGGCTCTTGTTCATCACTATCAAAAATGCATAGCTAATGGTGGTGACCATGTTGAAAAATAGTGCTTTGTATCAGAGAATTTTCTCTGTCAAATAGTGTTATTGTGCTTTTTGTGTTTGTTGTAGTGGAAATAAATAGGAAATACTACTTTCAGAGCAACCTCCATATGATGGAGTCAACACTTGATCACACAATATGCATACTGTCTACAAGAAGAAAAATTGTTTACAAATACCAAGCCACACAAACAATAAACACAATAAATAAGATCCTTTTTGCCATGTCTCCAGATTGAACACTTTCATGAACATACCAAGAGTAGAGTTCAAGAAAAATATGAGGTATTATGACCAGCGACTGGTGTAAGCTTCACTGGTTGTGAAAAGACATGATCAGAATCATGGCAGATCACAACAAATAAACTGTAGTCCTTGCTTCTTTTTGCACCACCAGACACACCACATAATAGATCATTCTGTACTCATTCCGTAAAGACTGTGTCCTGTCTAGACCAAAAGAGAGCTTTCTTAGTCAGCTGAATCTTTCCTTGAGGTATATACTTGTACTCCCTTAAAGGTTGTTTGAGAATGGGAAGTACTGAAGTTTGACAGACTCACTATCTCAAGGCCTTCAGAGCATCTTTCACTATTATCTATATCTAATCTAGAGAATTATACTGTTATACTGATACTAATACTAATACTGATACTAATGAGGTTCAACAAGGGCAAGTGCAAGGTGATTCATTTCGGCCAGGGTAATCCCAGGTATTTATACAAACTGGGGGAAGATCTCTGTGAGAGCATCCCTGCAGCAAAGGACTTTGGGGTCCTGGTAGATGAGAAGCTGGACACAAGCCAGCAGTGTGTGCTTGCAGCCCAGAAGGCCAACCGTGTTCTGGGCTGCATTAAAAAAAGGGGTGCCAGCAGGGAGAAGGAGGTGACTGCCCCCCTCTACTCGGCTCTTGTGAGGCCCCATTTAGAGTACTGTGTCCAGGCCTGGGGCCCCCAGCACAAGAAAGATGTAGAGCTCTGGGAATGGATCCAGAGGAGGACCACTAAGATGATCAGAGGGCTGGAGCACCTCTCCTGTGAAGAAAGGTTAAGGAAACTGGGCTTGTTTAGCTTGAAGAAGAGAAGGCTCCGGGGAGACCTTATTGTGGCCTTCCAGTACTTGAAGGGAGTGAATAAACAGGAGGGGGAATGACAGTTTACACAGGTGGATAGTGATAGAAGAGGGAATGGCTTTAAACTAACTGAGACAGGGGAATTTTAGGTTAGAAATTAGGAGGAAGTTTTTCATACAGAGGGTGGTTGCACACTGGAACAGGATGCCAAAGAAGGTTGTGGATGCCCCATTCCTGCAGGCATTCAAGGCCAGGGTGGATGTGGCAGCCTGGTCTAGTAGTCGGTGACCCTGCCTGTGGCAGGGGGTTTGAAACTAGATGATCATCATGTCCTTTTCAACCCAGGTCAATCTATGATTCTATGATTCTATGTGGCTTGGATGAATAATTTGGGGAACATTTGGGGGGACAAACAAGAGTGACTGAGTCCTGCTGCAGATATTCCTAAAGAAACTTTCTATCAATGCTGAATCATTCCTATATCATAAATCATGAATAGAGTTGCTCATTAAGTCCTTCTAATTCAACTTCATATCTGCTATCACAGTTAGTAGCATTGTTGTAGTTATAGCACTACGTTCAACAAAACTGCTCTGTTAGTCTGTATAAATACTTGAGCAGAAAGAATAGAAATGACTTCCTGCTTTCACAGTCACATTTATAGGAATGTAGTTTTAGAGTTTTTCAGATGCTGCAAACACACATCTCAATAAATAAGGGTGGGAGCACAATAGAAGATTAATCAGTCCCTCCTTCCCTGCATGCTATAGGATCACAACACCTGTGTTACTTTGGCTGTGGCAGCACTCTACCTCTTGATTTGATAGCTAAAATGAGAGACCTCACTGACATCTAGTCAATCATTACCATACCAAGACATTGACTAATTGTACAGCAATTGTTTTTTCTGTCACTATGTTGAAAAAAGTAATTTAATGCTGTCCAACAAACTGCTGAGGAGGTAGATGCCTGGTATCTTCTCCAGAAGGGAATCCGTACGTACAGTCTACAAGTTCAGGTAAGGAGATATAAAGTGGCTGTTTTGAAAAAAATATATTACCATGGTATTAAAATAAGTCAGTAAGATAGACTAGACTAGTGTCTGGAAAAGGATTTTGGAAGATGGAGGAAACACAGGGTGTAAGAAGGGTACTGCATATTTGTGAGCATTGTACCCAGTAATGAGGCACTGGGCTTTTGGAAACCAAAAAGCGAGAAAAGGACTGGCCACTCCTGCTTACCAGTTGCTTTGACTAGCGCATAAGGTATGGAATTTCTCACTTGCATTTTTGTTCCTAGCACTGATAGCACTTCAGATATGATCTTACAACGCTGTGGATATGAACAAATATAGCATGATTTATCTTTATCATTTCATTTCATTACTGTCATTTTGTGGGAAAAAAGCATTGATAGAAGCCCTTTCCTCCAGTTCTATTATTTTCCTTCCAAAGATAGAAAATTATTATCTAAATTAAAACATCTCTGCATATGTCTCATTTTCACATCTTATATATCAAAAGAGTGTAGAATATCTATGATGTGAATATTCTTTGTAAGCTTGGTGATGATTTGTGTTAAAATAAGCTCTCCTTTCTTTTGGCTGTCTCCAGCCTTCTGACAGGCCTACTATGTTGCTGTTGAATGTACATTTTTTTCTGGTAGTGTAATGTCAACGCCAAAAATTTATTTCACAAAATACAGTGCTGTGCATTAATGAATAGGAAGGCCTAACACCACTATATCAGAGATAGAAGCAAAAAGATTAAGTATTTTGTGAAAACCAAAGAGCAATCAGTTTTAGAAATAGTATCAGAATTGAAGATTTTTCTCTCCTCAATTACATCTTTTTCCATACCTTGTCCAACAGACTGGATTATTTAAACTACTTCAGAAATCATTGTTTAATGACTCCAGTAGAAAATCATAAACTTACTGACAGGCATTTGATGTGCTTTTTCATAGAAGCCTGCCATAGTTTATGGTTCATCTTAACATTTGTTTTGCTGCTTTTTTATAGAAATTCATTTTTGTCTTTTTTTGTTATTGTTGTTCTGAAGATTGCCAGTTGGCTTTTAGGATGCTTTCATCATGTATTCCAGTGTCCTGAGTGATCAAAGTCTGTTGGTCCCTCTCAAAGTAATGCCTCCTTTATATTTCCACCTGAACTACAACAAAGAACACAATAACACCAATAGAGCAAATTATCAGCTGCAAAACACCCATTGTCCACTGTATTCACATCCATTGAGTCCCTGACCCTGTACACATCACAAAACCCCACTGTGTAACATTTGAGGAACTCACGAAAATTAATAAATAGAAAACAAACTCAGACTTTGTGAGCTCATCTTAGCCACATCATCCTAATTGCAAAGCCTGGATCACATAGTTCCTAGAGGGTAATTTTGTTATTGTTATCATTTGATTCCCATTTCAGATGCTTTACATTTCCAAGTATTCAGCCTGGTGGAGCATTGGAGAACTTCCCTTGGAGCACAGGTATCTAAACATATTATTTCCTTGCTTGGAAATGACCCTTTCAGTGAGGCAAAATCTAGAGCCAGTGGGAACATGTCAGTGATGGCACATTCTCTGAGAAGTAGAGAAGAGCTGGTAGAAATAATTCCTTCGCAAATACTACAGCAGGAGCATGTTGATTTGTTGTTGTTTTTGTTTTCTTCCCCTTCTCTTCCTTTTCTCCCTTAACAACATGGAATTATTAAAAGCAAGGAAACCATTACAGAAAATTAGCTATTCAAAGACCAGGATGAGCTCAAGTTCTAAAATCTTCTACATGAAGGATGAGCAAGTGTGACAAGTCAGTCCTATATTAAACCAAGAGATAATCAGATTTCATTAAGTCAGACTGCAAGACAAATCATTGTCAAACTCTTTAAAGGTTAAGCAACATCTGCAAAAGCTGCACAGGAACAGTGTTTTCTATTGAAGAAACATTAAGAAAAATTAAAATGCAGGTACAGACAACTAAGAAGGAAAGCATATTAAGAAAGAGCACAGTTAGAGATCACAGATGAAAACTCTATTACTGTTTGTCTGAGAGAGCAAAGGGAAGCTGTGTGTTTTCTTTAGCCTGAATGATATAAAAGCTGTGAACTGATAAAATTCTGTAATCACTTATTATTGTCTAGCTCAAAAAGAAACCATATTTATTTTTATGCTGTCAAAACTTAAAGCAATTTGGAATCTCTGTGAGTAGGGGTTAATGACATAATTTGATTTAAATGGCTTAGATTATTTAGCAACAACACCAACTCAACTAGCCCCTCTTTGTAGTGTTTCTCTGCGTCTTATACCATATAACTGAGGAAAAAAATCCCAGGGAAGGTGAACACTTTGAAACATCAATCATTTTGAACCATTAATGCATTCTTCATCCAACTGTCAGGGCTATAAAACTGTAACTGGATGCAAAATGGCTATTTTACTTTCCTTACAAATATTGAGATTGTGCAGTGTAAACTAAACAATTTCACAGATTCCTTCAGCTTGTGAGATTCTGAAACCTCCTATATCTAGTTCTGGCCTTTTCTATATGAGATCTGTTCCCACAAAGTGAACAGCTAAAGGAGACACCCCAGCTTCTTCCAGCTAAGTCTGTCATTAGGATTTTGTGGTGATAAATTTAAGACATCCCAAGCTTTAATCAACATTCCATTTTTAATCCCTTCAGCTAAATACCCCAAGCGTTAAACACCATTTCAAACAGTCATGTGCTAGCCACTAAACTGTTCTTGAAAGCTGAATTACAGTATATGCTTTCGCAAATGCAACCAAATTAAATTTTATGGTGACAATAGCTAACATTTTATCTTATTTAAAGCCTGTTCACAGCAGTCATTCTTATCAAAAGTTTTGCTTCTAAAAAGTGAAAATGCTTGCAAAAGGTTTCAAAGCACAATCTTAACAACACACTCAACAAAATACTGTTTATGTATTTTAGATTTTTTTTATCCATATGATATTTTTCTCACTGCTCATCTTACTTTTCTTTTAAGCTAAGAAATACAGCCATTTGTTTTAAAGTTTTTTTGTTGTTGTTCTTTCTTTCTAGAAAGCATTTTAAGGTGTAAATATAAATTATTTCCTTTGCAGCCATTGTACATTAAAGTAAATTCTACTGCATTTGAAAACATGTCAGCTTTATTTTGTACTGGTATTCAGAATCCTCTCCTTTTGACCAATATTATATAAAGTTCCTCTGGGAAGATAATGTGTATGATTGCAGCCCTGCCTTGTTAAAATCCATGGCTTTTTATGCAGTCATGTTTTCACCCATGAATTATGCATGAAAAAAGTATCTCATTACATTTCATTTTCTTTACAGCAGCATCCCCCTTCTCGACATGCTCAGATTCCCATCAGCTGAGCTCTACTTACCCTGCAGCTTGGCTCCATCTTGATGCCTTCATAGCATTTTAGACAAAATGGGCGTGTTTAACTTGTCACCTCAAGCCTGGTATAAATTATTAACCAGAGCTTTGCACAGATTTGTGAGATAACCAGCCTGAACTGAGAGAAACTTCACAGGCTTGACTGTATATGTGTATTTGACAGTGACATTAATGGCAGTTTCCCTTATAGTAGTCCCAAACAGAGGATTATTTTAAAATAAAAACTTAAAAAAATAAATAAATAAAAATAAAAATAAATCCTAGTGTAAATATTCATTTTTTTCCTGAAATTAGCTTTAGCAACATTTTTTTTATTTTTAGCATACCTTATCTATGCCATAGAAATTATACTGTTTCCTATGATTTGAAGATAAAATTAGTCTTCAAATATAGAATCTTTACAATGTTCTGCTTACTTTTCAGCCTGGAAAACTCTCCCAGAGTTTATAAGTATTTGAATCAGAAAATTTAACAACTTGAGCCATTCTCCTTCACATGGAACCAAGAAGGTGCTCCTTATTTTTTTTTCCAGTAACTGGCATCACTAGAAGATAATACTTGAACTTGTGAAACCACGGCATGAGAGTTCCTGCTTTTGGCATGTACATATTGGAGGACACCCAGTTCTTACTGATTTCTATCTGTAGTCAGTTGAAATAACTAGTCAAGTTAGTGATTATGGAGAAAGGCACGCGTTACTTAAGAAATTAAGCACCTTCTGATTGTTTTTGGAAGCTGTCTTTAACCACAAGATGTAATCATAAATCCTTGAAGTAAAACTTCCTCCCCCTATACTGGTCTCTCTCCAGGAATGAAGTACACTGAAGTAATTGACTACCATGTAATGAAACAGAAGACAAATAACACTGAAATAAAAGGGAGGGTCAAGGCGCTGAAACTCAAAGTCACTTGAAGCAAAACCTTTTCCTTTCTCAAGTTTCAAGTATTTTATAACACTTCAACTAAGTACTGCATTCTGTAACCTTGATAACAGAGGTTCATGCTTTACTAGAGCAAATACAGAGAAACACATGTTTTGGCTGCAGGACTTCAGACGGCCACATAAACAGGAAACTCTAGGGAAACCTTATTCATACCAGTGAGACCACACTTGGAGCACTATGTCCATTTCTGAGCTTCATGGCATGAGAGACAGGAACGTATTGAATTGAGTCCAGTGAAGGGCCATGAAGATGATGAGAAAAGGCTGAGGCCTGGGATGGTTCAGTGTGGAGAATACTCAAGCCAGGAATATGATCAGTGTCTACAAAAACCTGGAGAGAAGGTTCCAGGCTCTGTTGGGTGATGCCCAGCCACAAGACAAGAGGTAGTGGGCACAAACTAAAAATAGGAGGCGCTGTCTGAACATTGGAAAACACTGCTGGATTGTAAAGAACATGAAGCACTAAGACAGTTTGTCCAGAGAAATAGTGGAGTCTCCCTTGGAGATATCCAAAGCCATGAGGACATGATCTTGGGCAACCTGCTCTAGGTGGCCCTGCTTGAGAATGGCTTAGACCAGATGGACCCAGGTCCCTTTCAACCTCAACAGTTCTGTGCCTATGTCACACTCTGATTGAGTGGGGTTGCACTGACGGCACTGAAGTTGATCATGCCCTTTCACACAGAGGTGACCCACATAGGACCCAACAGTCTGTGGCGGTCCCCAGCTGAGGCAGGAGCATTATGTATGCCCACACTGACTTTCCCACCAATGCAGCACTCCAGAGCAGACTCCAGTCTTGCTGCAACTTCATCCCAGCTCACAGCACGCTGACACTGAGAACCAGGCACCCACCACAGCCTTCTTAGATGAAAGGTCAGCCATTAGAATTCCTTAGCAAGAAAGCTGACACTAAGCAATCAAATGCTCCATTCACTATTCAGCTGTAGCAGTGGAAACCAAAAGGGTCATAACAAAAAATGAAACCATTCATGTTCTATAACCAAACTATTGCAGTAAATATATCTGGGAATTTGAGGTATGTACTCATCGGAGTTCTTCAATTCTCTAATAATTTGATTGCTTTATTATTATTATTATTATTTGTTTCATTTTGAGAAGTACTATTTCCTAGTGTACTAATAATTTCTATTAATTTATAAAGATATAGTTCTGACAATAACATTAGCTTTTTTTCTAATTCAGAGCCTTTCATTATTCAATATTTTATTCAATATGAATGGTATCACTTATGACCTTTAAGGCCAGGGGTGCATATAATAAACTGAGAGGAAAACAAACAAACTAACATATACATCAGACCTCAACTGTTTAAATTTAGAAATAGAAACTAAAGGTCTTGGTATTTCATATATGAAATCAATGCAGAAGCTGGCAAATGCATATGGCAGAGATAAATAGGAAGCACAAGAAACTATGTATTAAGGGTTCACACTGACTTTTTTTTTTCAGTAGACAATTCTGTAATTTTGTGCAGTGCTATATTTTCTTATAAGCAATACACAGAATTTTGACAGTATCTTGCTTTCATTTTGTATAAGCAAGGTTAAAATAACTGAGTGCTAATAACTGGCAGGACAACATATCCCATTTCTTTCTACTACTGTCTGGGCAGATTTGATGTTTTTAAGGACTTTAGCCACTTCACATCAATCCCTGTAGAGTGCTGTGTAATTGATAAAATACTTTTACTCCAGTACCAAATACAATGAATGAAAGAAATAATTTGAATATTTCAGAACGTTACTTTTAATTATGGATTATTTTTTAGTACAAAAAACAATTATTTCAAATATGTTAAGTAGCTCAGACTGTTTAAAGGTGTTTCAAAAGAATGAAGAATAATTTTTCTTTTAATTATAATGAAAAATGTCGGTTTTGACTTCATAGTCCTCATTAAATGTTAAATTCACATCATAATGTCTAGAATTTTTTGTATTTAACTTCCTTTTCTGCTAATTAGTACTATGACCTATGACTGTGAATTTAAGAAAAAAAGATAAAAGTTAGCCTACCTCAAACAAAAAATCTTTATTATTCATCTGTTACTACAAGACTATAACAATAATCATAATTAATAATAACTTCCCAAGAGAGAAAAGATATGTTGTAGAGTCTGCATGCTGGAAGAATCAAACCCAAACAGAACAGCTGCATTGAATTCTTCCCTCTTCCATACATGTGCTTCTTCTGGGCAGTAAACCAGGGAGAGCACCCAGCAGGATCCTTCAGTGATACCATGCTGGTTCTGCCCCCAAGACCAAGCTCTACTTTCTGTAGGCTCAGCAGTGGACAATAACGTCAGAAATACCAGTGCAAATAGCTAATACTAAATACAGTATTTGCCTTTTGGAAGGCTTTGCCTCGTGGAAAGCCATCTCTGATCACTAGCTGCTGAGATATTAAGTTATTTTCTTTCCACAAGACCAATAACCAGTACCCACTGCAAGTGAGATAACATTAAAAAGCACAAATATTTCTTCTCTCTCCAAGTATCTGAGAGAGCCGAGAGAAAGGCATTTTGAAATTCTACTAGCAGATTTCATTGTTTCTCTGCTAAGGTCTTTCAAAGTACTCACAGGAAAAAAAAATAGCTTTCAATAGTCACAACTGTGTTACGGCTGATGATGTTTTGTACTGTGAAATACAATTTGAGATACTTTGATGTATTAAACTCATTTTATTCAATTATCCAATTAATTGCAAAATTCTAAATTTAGAATATGTTCATATTGTGGGTTAAACTTCAAAACCAGTGATACAACTGAATTATGTAAACAGTACACATACAGATAGACAAGGAGTAAAACTAAAACAAAGCTACAGTGCATAAATATATATATATAAAAATTATATATAGTATCCAGTACTATATATAGTTTAAATCCTATTCTGAGTACAAACGTAAACATGCAGTTTTCTTTCTAATTTGGCTTGTGATATTAAAATCATTAACAGTGGGTTTTGTTTGGTTTTTTGTTTGTTTGTTTGCTTTTTTTGTTTGTTCATTTTTTTAATGGCAAACAAATAATAATTTGCTTTCTCTTATTATGGATATTGGAATTTCTATTATTATGGATTATGGACTGGATATTTACTCAATTTTTTATTTCACTTTCCTTCTTCATTTTATGTTTATTGCTATTCCTTCTTCAAAAATACAGCAACAATAAAAACAGAAGCAAAAAAACAACTTGTTGGAGGCATTAAACATTAGGAGTCAATTCTGGTATCAAGCAAAGTACTGCTATTTTGAAAATAGGGGATGACTCAGAATTTAAAAGTAAACAATCTGTCTAAGGAAAATATACATAAAAGAGAACAAACTTTATCCACATTACATTTGGCATACTTTACTTTTTCCTAATTTTACATCTCTTTTTTTCTAGGGCTTTGACTTCATAACCCACATGACTGTGATGCTATGAATTCTCAAGAATCTGCATCTACCCACATCCTACTGACCAGTACAGTCTCCTAGGTTGTCAGCTAAGACTAATGTGGCTATGAACAGTTAGATAAGAAAGACATGTAACACCTCACTGAAGATAGCTAAGGGCCTCATTAAAAAAAAAAAAATAAAATAAAATTAAGAGAGATCTGACTTTATCAAGTGCCACATATAGACACCATAGTTTTAAAAGTAATTTTAGAATGAGACTAATGACAAAATTTCCCAGGGTTCAAAAATTCAAAAAAGTGGAGAAGAAAACTGGCTGAAAGGCATAAAAAATGTATTCAATAAAGAAATTCACGTTTAAATCTGATTTTAACTTGGCAAATTGTTCTGTAAATCTAGTAGAAGTAATATTCACTCACTTAATAGAACTTTAATTTTTTGCATTGGACTCAATTCCCCTTTACTCTGTTGTCAATGCTTTAATAGCATAAGATGTTAAAATAAAACAAGGTCAGCTTCACTGAACCCAGCATCTTGGAATTTGGATGTTTACACGAATCCTTATGACTAAAAACTGATCTCTGGACAAATGATAGAGATAAGACTCATCAGGACTTGCTAAATATTAGTAATTCTTTTATTTTTATTTTTTATTTTTTTCAGATATGAAATGGATTTGTAGGTCTGACAGCATGGACATCATTTCCTTTAAACCTTTTGCAGGGAGCAAAAGAGAACTGACCTGTAGAGAGCAGGCAGAGACAATGGAAAGAGTGGCAAGCATAGCACTATTTAATTTCTCAGTATCCTAAGAAGCAACATTTTTGTGACTCTTCCCTGCTTTTATTTGATAAGTGCCTTTCTTGAATTTGGTTGTTTCTGGAATCTTTTTCCACGTTAGTACTTGCTTGTTGCCTTTTCAGATGTCTACTCAAGAGTCAGAAATAGAGAAATAGTAGGAAACACTGATTTATCTTCCCAGCTCTGTCTATTCTGTATAGTAATGTCAATGCACGTCCAGAGTTTTATATTATTTTTTCTTCATGTATTTGCTGCTAGACAGTCCCTTACAGTTTAAGTCTTTGTGTATTTTAACATCTTTTATTCTTCTCTTTTATAGATCCGTCAGGTTGGTTTGCTTTTGTTTTTTCCCCTGGTGCTTTCTTGAGTTGCTTTTCCTAGCAAATCTTTTCCAGTCACCAACAGCTTAAGAACATTTTTGCTTTGTTGAAGCTTTTCCAGCTTTTTCACTTTGTTGGTTTTTTTTTTGTTTGTTTGGGTTTTTTTATTCTTTGTTTTTTGTTTCATTTTCCTCCGTAGTATCTCTATTTTTTCCCCTTCTTTTATGCATACAGGACTGTTGCTACATTTTGAGAAACCTTCCAATCTCTTCCTGATCTTCTTTTGAGGAAAAGCAAAACCTGCCAGGTTGAAAGACGACTTTCAACTCAAGTAGGTGTTATGATCAACTTCCTCTGACTTTGAAACATCATTTCCAACTCGGGATTCTTTTATTCTGGCTGTCCATTGCCATTTTAGATCTGAGGTGATCCTTTTTTTCTCTAGAATGGATTTGAATTTTGTGCTCAGACTTTTATACCTTGTTTAGGATGTCTTTTAATTGTCACATTAACCAAACATGTTATAGGTAGGAGATAATAATCATTATTATTTTCTTTCTGCAGAGGTTTCAGGTTTTATTCCCAATTCTTAAGACTTGGCACACAGGAAAACATGACGGATCTACTTGTAGTATACAGCTGATTTACCCTTAGTTTGCCACACTTCACTGCTTGGCTGGTCATATAATGCTGTGAAGGAATTTTACTAGTTTCTTCGTAATAGACACTAGCCCACTGAGAACTTTTCCTAAGACTGGTAAGAGGAAGATAACACAGAGTTCTAATACCATGTCTGACATCATCAAATGTAGCTAGTGGTGGGTAAATATGCCAGTAACTTCTGTACCATTTATCCTGACAAACGCTCTGTTTTCAAGGAAAATGGGCTCAACATCACGCCATTAAAGCTTTTTTTGAAAAGATGTTATCTTTTCCAGGTGACTCTCTTATTTATTTTTGCAATGAGAAAAAAAGTTTGGAGGTGTGGCTTGTAATAGGAGAGGGTTTCTAATCTGTAAACACAGATAGCAAAACAACAGCAAAATAACTGCACAAAGTAAAAATTGAATTATCTGTTGCTAGCTGAAGAACAAGCATGCTTACTTTTAACTGAGTTTATGTATGCATGTGTATATATTTGCATGCATGTATACTGACTTGCTTGTATACAAGTCAGTCTTATTTCACAGTGCCTGTCCGGTTCTGTGGGTTTTTCATCTTGAGACAGGAAAGCCTATGTATCTACCTACGCACATATGTTTTTACTGAGAACAGAATATGTAGAGCACTCCATTTCAGAACTTAGAGCTACTGTTTTATCCCTTACCATTGCTCAGAACTTACAGTTCTGCTTTCAAGATTGCTCTGGTTTACTGAAAAGAGGGCACTTACCTTCCCCAAGTGACACCTGTGGCACTATCAATTTTTCTGATGGATTATAATAAGAAGAGTCTGCTAACTGAACATACTCTGACATTAAAAAATTTCTGGATATAATTGGGTCATAGAATCTAAAAGAGCATGGTGTATGAAAAGAAAACATGTTGCAAACCTTGCATAAGACAAATGAACATAAGAAGTAGCATTCTCTAAGGGATTCTGTTAATTGAATACATTTAAAATTTTCAGAAGCAGTTACAGCTGACACCTGCTGTTTTATAGACTGACGTAGTTAGAAGCTATCTAGCTCTCTCCAGTAAGCTGAAGAAGCAAAACATCTAATTAAAACCAAAGCTGTAAAGGCGTTTAGTCAAATTGTTTAAAGTGTTCTTTCTGAGGATGTAAAATTGGCTGGGCTTTGACCAGGCACAGATAGTTTATCAAAGCTAACAAGTACAATTGTGGAAGCTTGACAAAACTTGAATGTTTGAACAGACAAAGATTTTAAGGAGCTTCATTTTTTGAAAAGCCTAAAAATTGATTAATACAGTACTTAGATTAACCTTGAAAGGGAAAAAGCTGTACTTTACCCACTGGAAGATTTAGATCTAAGGCATTGTTACAGCCCAGGGAATGAAATTGTGCAAAATGTATATAAATCTTCCCAGTTTATAATACCTTTTGGAAAAATACTAAAATCTGATATTATAACTTTTCACATAATGTTTCTGGATTCTGCCTGTAAAATCCAAAAAGCTGGCACTCAAATTAGCCAAAAGTAATGGCAATGCCGGTATACCAAAACCTTCTTTGATACCTTATTCTGAAAAAGGATAGCATTTCTTGAAAACTGCCATCATTTCCCTGATGTAGTAGCTCAATCTATTAGTAGTAGTATTTTCATAGCATCCTCAGTCCAAATTGCATTATATAGTAAGAAAAGTGTGAGAAAAGTGGCAGTTTCCTCCTCCAAGGAGTTATCATTTAAGGGTCCTATTCAGCACTTCTTACTGTAGAATATCACACACTGACTTCAGAGGGGGTTTGCCAAAGGAGGGAGTGAATAAGAGTGCTGAATAGAGCTCTACAAAGGCACAGCAGGTACAGCTGGTGCAATTCCATACAGACAAAGCAATGTACAATATAATGTAGACAGTTAAAGCAGTGCATTATGTATCATTATGAAAACCATCCATTTTACATATAATTTATAATATGAAAGTAGTTATCCTCCCTCCAAGTTTTGCTCCATTTTTTTAGAGTTTTATCAAACTATTATTGTATGATAAAGACCACTTAGTATGGAAATACTATGATAAAACTTTAAATTCAGTTGATGAAACAAACAGGTACCAGATCAACTCTTCTTTTTAAAAATGTAAAAGGTTTCTAATTTGTTGATTCCCTATAGTATGAGATGAAGGATGTTTTTTAAAATTATTTTTATTTCTCATTAAATTCAAAAATCTTCTATTCATAAATTTCAAGGTATCTTACATGCATTAATGAAGGAAGCGTTACAGCATTATTGTGAGGAAGCTATTGTTCTCTTTGTAAAGAAAGAGAAATTGAGACAGAAAAGTAGCATTTCTTAAAGAGCTATACTTTTACTGATTATGGTACTTTAACAGCCCAGATAGATATTTGAATGGGCTGAACTGTATTGCTATTAGGCTTATCTGAAACAGTTCATTTAGACCTTCAGTTAAATTACTGTGACCTGAGACATTGCCATGTGGGCAGAACATGTTGGTCATAAGTGTGCTCCTCCTCCTGGCAAATTCAAGATAAAGTCGTTTAACTTGACCTTGTTTGCATTCATGTTGGTAGTGGCCCAATGCAATCACATCCGCAGCATTAAGTATATCATTATATTTACAAGTACAACACTTGGGCTCCTGCTCTAGGAGGTATACGAAGAAAGAATTTATGTGCTTGAATTTACTGGAGAGTGGAGGCTGGAAGGCCTTGGCAACAATAAACAATATCAAGTGCATTATAAGATACAATAACACTTTTAGAATTATGCTTCAGAGTGAATTCCTGGTATCCATAAGTGCCCCTTAAATAGAAATGGACACATAGAAATACTATATTTTTATTAATGCTGTAGTCAACAGGTGGATAAGAATGATCCTTATGCTGCTGCATCTCTTTTAGTAAGACCTCAGTTCATCACTCGATTAAGAAAAATACATCAAATATGCCACTGAGAAAAAGATCAGGAGATTTTGATTTTAAGTATTACAGTCATAAACTTAATTCCTATGCTGTATGTTTGAGAGAACATTTTGGATTCAGAAATGGCTTGGTTATCGCAGTGTAGTATATTCACCATAATAGCCACTGAGAATACATGAAATTTATCTGAACACAGCTACAAAAAATAAATGTATTATCCATACTTGCTTCTTGTTCCTAAAAATAATGTGGCAATAAACAAACAAACAAATAAATAAATAAATAAATAAAAGGTTGAATGAGCCATCTGAGGAAGCAGAGTGCAGCATTAACTTGTACCACCAAGGACAGATCTTCTGCAGACCAGTTCCAGAGTTCAGGAGGTCAGAGACAGACATTACAGTTCTTTGGAAGAAGAGAGGTGGTGCATCTGAGTTGATATTATCACAGTTCTATATAAAAAAATTAATTTTTTTTTAGTCACTAAAAATGAGTGGCAATTCCTAGCATCTGAACTACACTGCACAAAGAAACATGATTTACACAAACACTGAAACTTGCATTCACATATGCAGCATAAAAAAAATGAGACAAATATTATTTTGTCTTTTTTTTATCATATGTTTCTCTGTCTGCCCACATATGAGTCACATATTTTGCACAACCACAAAACAATTTTTGCTGTTTTCAGTGACAGCTCTTTGTGGAATTCTGGAAGGAAACCTCACTTACAACATGTATTTGTTCCTAGTAGTTTATTTGCTCAATCTATACATAGAAGAAATTCTGAAATTTACACAACTGTCTACTTTCTGAAAAATAGCACACAACTCCATCTTCTTCAGACTAATAATGTATGGCTTTCAATAGCAATATAGCAAAAAAAACTATGTGGAATCTTTAAAAAATAAACTGCTCTATCCCAGCATCTTATCTTCATTTTTAATATCCAGTTTTTCAGAATTTAAGAAGAGGATGGCGCAGAACACACTAAACCCATATGTCTGTCATGCTAATTAAGCCTTAGTAGGTAGACGAGGCAATTTGCTTCTTTTTTTTTTTTTTTTTTTTTACCATAGAAGGAGAACATGAAAAGAAACCAACCCAAAACAAGGTGACCATGTTAAAAGTGCTATAAGTCTATGGCTTTCTTTGGTTATCTGTGAAAGGATAGCATGAGCTTTCTTACATTACCATCACCCTACTCCAGAGTGAAAGGTGAGTTAACTCCCCAAGCTTCTGTGACTCTTGGTCCTTCAAAGACTTCTGGGAAATTAACGATTAGAACAAGGATATGGGTGCGCATTGCCTGGAATTGACAAAGATTACATACAACATATGTAATTTATGGTGTAGATGAAGTTTCTGAGGCTTGAAAAGTTGCAGCATTTTAGCTATTACATGATAATTACATATGTGTACATCCATCGTATGTTACCAGTTCAGCCTTTAGCTATAGTTTTCAAGTTTAATTGCATTATCTTATATTTGTACCTGTTAAGAATGCAGGTATGGAAAAATATTGAAGTTAACTGATAATTTGGTAATTTGATCATATCTCCTAATTTCTGGGTAGACAGTTTAGTCTGGTATGAACTACAGTCCCATAACAAGATGACTCCAAATCCACTGTCTAATAATTGAAAAACTTGTTCTTTTCCTATCAGCAAACATTTTAAAAATGCAATTTGCCAAAATGTGTACAAGGGCTTGGATAAGCTGGGAAAAAAATAATAAAATTGCATTCTTCATTAAAAACTATTCTTCCAATCACTACTTGTCAAATAGCTAGTTAAGAAAGGGAAAAAAAAAAAAAAAAAAAGTGTTTTAAAGAGTATCTTCAATCCAGAGAGTGATGGTGAACAGAAAGACATTAAAGACATGAAAATTAACAAGCAGAGAACATAAATGATAGAGTAACTATCTCAGACCAGTATGAATACCCACTGTTTTGCAAATTAAAAACTGTAAAAACATAAGAAGAGATGCATAGAATAATGAATTAGACAAGTTTGCATTCAGTTTTTACAGCTTTTCACCCAGTACACTTTTATTCTTCATAAAAATGAGGATGATCTACACACACACACATTATATATATATATATATTTTGAAATAGTTTTATATTTATATATAAACTATATAATTTATATAGTTTTGAAAATGCTACTGAAATAGCTGCTCTCAGGAGAGAGATTCTCAGTGGCACGTCAGTGCAGCAGAGACTTCAGCGAGAATCTTTGTATCACTTGCTGCACATGCACACCAGAAAGCAGCAGCAAAGTGGCCTCAGCAGGAGGGCCCTTTCTGCTTTCACAGCCCTGGTACTCCAGCAAGGGAATAGCTAAGCTGCACAGAAGTCTTCTTACTGTACATAGACAAGTATCTGCATCTAACATCTATCTTGTTTAAAAAATAAATCAGATTTCCTCATTTAATGGCTATATTTGATTAGGGAAGCAATAACTATTTCTTACCTTACTAGTTAAATTTTAACTGTAACTGTTTCTGTCTAACTGATTCCTAGGAAATTTCAAAAGTGTCGAATGGTAGATAGTATGGCCTGGACTGAGGTGAAGATCTCATATTTACGCTGATCAAAATAAATTTCAACAAGTGCTACAACATTTAGCTAAAGATAACTGACAATCTGGCATGCAATGTTTGAGTATTTTGAGTCTTAAATGCTTAAAGTGTTCAAAAAAGATTATAAAAATATAATAATAATAATTTCTAAGCCAAAGCTTAAAACAAAAATCCATCAAGGCCATTAAATTTTAAACTTGACACTGCTAAATTGCTTTAATGTCTTCAATAGCGTGCAGTTAGGAGGATAATGATGTATTTGGTGAGTCTTTCTACTTTTTGACATAAATTACTTTATTTGATTTTTTTTTCTTGCAATTGTAAGAGGAAAGACATTATGCGTCGTAAACACCATTATATGGCTGAATCAGAAGTACCCAAACAATAATTTGAGCAAATATGCTTTATCTGAAAGAATGTGTATCTTTTATTGGCACTTCATATACCATCATTAGTGAATATCTTCTGAAGATGGTCTCAGTGAACTGTAATGCCACCGTAGGATGAAAACTGCTGCTGAATGCCACAATAAAGACTGACTCATCCTGTGTTTTTGGCCAGTAACAGCATTGAGCTTGTTGGGAAATTAAGACAAGATTTTACATCAGTCAGATAAACAATGTATGTAAGTAATAAAAATACTTACACCTGTCTCCAGATAATAGGCAAAGTTAAATTTGCAAGTATAGCTGTGGGACATTTTGTTTTATTCTGTTCGGTTGTTAAGCTTTTTAGTGTTTTATGTATATAATTATGTTTTAGTGCTTTTCTTAAAATTACCCTAGAGCAGAAATGCTTTTGGGTTTAAAGGAAAATAAGACCATAAAGGCTTCCATCTAGAAGGGAAAAAATACAAACAACAAAACAAGTGTATTTTCTTTGAGGCCAATCTTACAAACTCCTCTTTCCCACAGAAAATTCAGAGTTACTTTACTCCTGTGTTGTGTTATCTGCCCTGGAATTATGTTTTGGCCACTGTATGAGTGTACAGAAATGTAGCAAGTCTGTACACACAGAAAAATGGAGGAAGCCAGAAAATGTGTTGTAGAGATTACTGTAGGATGAATTTTCCAGTGAGTGTTTTTATTCTGCAATGAATTAACCCGTTCTCTTCCCACTAGGCTCCTTCATCAACTTTCTGGGGCCTTGAGTTCTGCATACTTGTCAAAGTTTTTCTATTGTTGTGACATTAAGCACTGACAGAGACAGCATGTCTGACACAGTAAGGAGATGCAGCCAGCTACATAGCAGGGAGTAGTACAGAAAAACAAACAAACAAATAAACAAAAACAAATGAGAAAAAAATGAAAATAACATGTTCCTTCTCAGCATTGAGAAAATGACTTAACAGGAAGACATGGTTAGCTACAAAATCCCTTCAAGGCTTTGGTCAGCTTGGACAGGTCAACAATGAAGACGGAAGTGGAAGGGCAAAGAGTCTTTGGGCATGCTTTGAAAGGGGAAAGAAGCATGAAATGGATGTCAAGACAGTGTTGTCGTAAGATGCAGTAGGGGCTGAAAGGGGAAAATGGTATAATTACTTCTCCAGTTCTCTGCCTATAAAACAGTGTGACTTTTGACACAATATGATCTTTCAACTCTTGACTTATATGGAAAAAATAGCTTCAGAAAATATCTGAAATAAGCTTCTGACACAACTGCATCACATCTGGCATTCCTCCACTTCTGGTGATCTGGGGCAGTCTTCTGTTGAAGATTGTAACTAACATCTGGCTGAGGGAGCAGGAAGTACACAGCTTTCCTTTATGTGAAATCCAGGCTCCCAGGGTGATGTTATATGCACAAGATCAACCAGAGATGAATCTGGATATCTCTTCTCCATTGAACCTGAATATCTCTTCTATGTGCACTCCATAGAAATCTCCTTAGTTTCCAAAATGATGTTGATAGGACATCTGAACTTTAATGCCTCTGAAATCTAAGGAAAGCTTTAAGTTTCTGAAATTATTCTCAAAAAGAGAGTATTTAGAAACTTGTTTAGAAATCATAGAATCGTAGAATCATAGAATGGTTTGAGTTGGAAGGGACATTTAAGATCTAGTTCCAACCCCCTGCTCTAGACAGTGACACTTCCCACTAGACCAGATTTCTCAGAGCCCCATCCGGCCTGGCACTGAATGCTTCCAGGGAGGGGGCATCCATGACCTCCCTGGGTAACCTGTTCCAGTGTGTCACCAAATGAATTTGAGCACATTGTATATAGTGTAGTAAGCTGTATGTAGTGTAGAGGGTATTACCTTTAAAAATCTACACCGTCTGTCCCAGTGTGAAAAAATTATAAATAAAAACGTTTCTTAGTGATTATTTTAAACAATATTTACAACTCTGTAGAAGTTTAATTATTGTAAATTTAATGCAAGTCATTAGGCAGTTCATTCTCTTCCTCTGAACTCTTAAATGTCGATGTTTCCTCCTGCTTTTCCCTAGTATCAGAGCGATCTTCACAGTCCTGTGCAAATCAAAACCAATTTACCCCTATCAGCCTCACACTCATCCTTCACTCATTTCTATGCATCTTCACTCATTTCAGTGGTGCATAATAAAAATAAAAAGGGAGGGACTTTCTTGCATTCCTCCCATGTCTTTCTCTATCCCATATCACACATTTCCTTTACAGGTTCTTGATCCCAGCTAAACACCTACATCAGACTTTGTCATCCTTCCAATCTCCAGTTCCTCACATAAAACTTTGTTATAACTTTAATATACGCAGATTTCCCTTGAAAAAGACCTTCCTCATTCTTCTTTCTTCCCTGAGAAAAGCTATGCAACAGACCTTCTTTACCAACTACTGCTCTTTCCTGGTAGTAACACCATTCAGTCTGTCCATGTATGAACCTGTTAAAAATCTATTTGGAGTACACAGAGAGGATCAGAAAAGCACTGAGGGATAGTGTTAGTTACTACCCAGTACTGCACACAATTGCAAAGAAGTATGAAACTGTTATGTTCAGTAGATAAAAATTGACAATTTTTTTTTCTTTTCCTTCTGAGTTTACAAGGTTGGTTTTTTTTCTGAGTGTGTGTGTGTTTTTTAATTAATTGATTAGATGTATTATTCAAAACTAAATGCTGTGTTACAGGTATAACCAATTGCAGAAAGGCTTCTGAGTTGAATACAGCACCTCAACAGGTTCAAATAATTAAACTTTCAATGACTGAAACCTACTCCAGTAGCAATGAGACACACTGGAATGTGTTTTCTTGGCTACTTGGGTGATTGAAGACACTTGACCCTTGGCCCTGTACCTCAAAGTGCAACTTAAACAGGCACCAATAAGCCCTGTGGTAACTCACTGTTCAATTGCCACTTGTCTCTGGTACCTACTGTTTAAGAAATTCCACAGGGACAGGGGGAATATTTCCACTTTATCTAAGTGAACATAACAGAAATCAAGCAAGGCAATGAGACACCAATACGACATCATATTTTTGTATTCTGAAAAGCTTCTCAGAAGTGTTCTCTGCAAAAGCTGAGCTTGTTTTAGTTATGAAGGTACTCAGTAAACTAAGCTCTGTATCCTTATATGTATTCAGGATTATTTTCCTGGAATTCATAGAAGTGATGCAAATGTCATTATTCGGTTTTCTTTGACAAAAATTGTGGTTTGTGTAGTACAAAATTGTAGTTTAAGTGTTTTTGAGGAAAAATAATGAATAAAAAAATGAAATTGTCAAAAACAACCCTCCTCCCCTGTAGAAATGCTGAGATTTTGGGGGGAGGAAGAGGAAAAGACCAAGGCTAAGGAAGCAGAAGAAAAAACAGCTACACTGGGATGTATGAGAAGGCAAAGAAGAAGGGTGAAAATCCCTGTTGCTGAGTTCAACAATATACAGATGCACAGAGACGAAGAAAGCAAAAAACCAAGCAGGCTGTGTGGCTAGTCTGGGAACCCCTCAGAGCTCTGAAGGTTCAAGTATCTACAGGAAATGGAAAAAAGTCAGAAAGTCAGGGAATTCGGTCAGGCATGATCTTAACAGAGTGATTTGAAAAGGACCCATCAGCATGAGCATGGTGTTGAGGATTTGTTCCTGTATGAGTTATAGCATGAAATGAATAGTCATAAGACTCTTATATACAAGCTCCACAGTCTCTCTCTGCCAGAGCTCTTCTGCTGAAATACAAAACCATAATTATAAAACAAAACCTTCTGTCCCTTCTTAGCAAATAGATTTGATTTCCTTTGCCATTGCAGCTATGATCAGCTCTTCAAAGACTGCCTCATGCAGACTCTCATATTCAGTTCAGGGTCTTGAGGCTTTCCCTGCATTTTGAGAGAAAGTGGAGGATACAGCACTGAAAACTGGTCATTCAGAAAGGGAGTTTTGAAGTGAACTAAAAATGAGTTAGAAATCCAACTTTACACATTGTAAGCTCCAACTTCTCTACTGGAGCTAAAGTCCTGTATATTACCTCTGAAGATTTATCCATAACACAGAGCCGAAGCCCCAGGCCTGGTCTACACTAAAAAGAGGTTGTTATGTGAATTGTACTGGAACATTCTTTGAATTGAGAAGAACCTTACATAATCAAAAGACTCCTTTTTAATAGTTACTTCTATATCAGTTTCCAAAAAGAATAAGAGATAATATTGCAAGGAAAATATCATAGCTGTGTCAGACAAATTATTTTTTTCACACTCTGTCAGAGTTATGTCAGTAAGACTTTTAAGTTTAGGCTGGCACCAAAAGGGACTAACCTCTGTGTCAGAATATAAGAATTGTCTGTGCTAGTACCCCACCCCTGAAAGCATCTGTTTTTTCCCCTTAATAAAAGGACCAGAAACTAAAAAGTCTGCTGAAGGGATTTAGAAACATCTTCCGCTTAGATAGTGATATCTCTCTTCTTGCAGATTATAATTTGTAAAAAAATCTATTTTTAAGTGCTAAGAACTAGTTAGGCTTGAGGACATAACAGACTTCAAAACTCAAAAGAATTGAATAAATCAAGAAACCTTGCTTACTTCTGTTTACATTACAGGTAGAATGTACCAACTGCCAGGTCCTGTACTTTGGCCATAACAACCCCAGGCAACATTACAGGCTAGTGGCAGAGTGACGAGAAAACTGTGTGGACGAAATGTACCTGGGATTGTTGGTCGATGCTCAGCTGAGCATGAGCCAGTAATATGCCCAAGTAGCAAGGAAGGTCAATGGCATCCTGGCTTGTACCAGGAATAGTATTGCCAGCAGGAACATGGAGGTGATCGTCCCCCTATACTCAGCTCTGGTGAGGCCACAACTTGAGTACTGTGTTCAGTTTTGGGCTACTAACTACAAGAAAGGCCTTGAGGCCCTGCAGCATGTTCAGTGAAGGGCAAGAAAGCTGATGAGGGGTCCAGAGTGAAAGTTATAAGAGGAGCGGCTCAGGGAACTGGGATTGTTTAGTCTGGAGAAGAGGAGGCTCAGGGAAGACACTTTCTACAGTAGCTTGGAAGGAGGTTGTGGTGAGGTGGGGATCAGCCTCTACTCCCAGGTTACAGCAATAGGACAAAAGATAATTGCCTCAAGTTGTGCCGGAGATGGTTCAAGTTGGATATTAGAAAGAATTTCTTCTCCGAAAAAGCAATCAGGTGCTGAAATGGGCTGCCCAGAAAAATGGTGAAGTCACCATCCCTGGAGGTGTTAAAGAGACATTTAGATGTCATAGTAAGTGACATGGTTTAGTGGGGAACAATTGGTGATAGGTAAACTGTTGCACTAGATGATCTTGGAGATCTTTCCTGCATTGATGATTCTATGGTTCTATTATTCTATCTGATATATGCTTGTACAAAATAAAAATTACATTAGTTCTCATTTAAATTTTAAGCTTTCTAATTTGTTACTTATTGGTAACATTAAGCTTCAAAGACATATTAAAAATTATACAGTAAAGAGAAATTCAGTATTATTGCTTTCTATTTGCAAATGAACACTCAAGTCTTTAAGAATGCCGTCAGATTTCAATATGTATGAGAGATTCTACCGTTTTTATTGGAAACGCTTACAAAGAATGGCTTACAATAGAAGGCAAAATGTTTGATCTTTAATGTGAAAGCTCACTTACTGCTCTAACTGTGGTCGTATAAAACATGACTGAAAACAGACCTGGTTTAATATAATCACGTTTATTAATGCTACTTACTCATGTAGCATTCTGTATGCAAGGATTTGGCATATTTTACAAGTATCAGTTAAACTTCACAACCAGGCTTCAATGCATGCAATACTGTGTTACTAAGCTCATTCTCTACAGGGATAAACTGAGATTCCTAGCCTACAGTAACTCTATGGTCTAAAGCACTGGGACATGATTGTCCATACAATAAAAATTCCAGTACGCTTGCTAGAATGGCGTAGTGGAAATGCTAAGTCACGGCTTGAACTAGTGATTGAGCACCTGGTAGGAACACAGGGCCAACCCAGGGAAGCTCAGGTGCATGCAATGGATCCACCCCTTTCCAGACCTCAGTTAAGGGTTGGCAGTGAGGTAAGGGTATCTCTTTGGAGATCACTGCATTCCTGAGGCCTTCTGAAGGGAAGCAGCTTCTTTCCATTTTTTCTGTGCCCACTGATATCATGTTTGAGTGATTCCTTGCTTGCTACAGCCTGGGATCTTGCTGTTATGTTATCATTGTTTCACTTTCCATTGCATTACAAATGGCATTAGCTAACCATCCTTCTTTCAGATAATGCCTGTACAAATAAGTAGTTGAAATAGATCATGTCTAGACATTGTCACTCTATGCTGGAGATAAGAGAGTCTGACTGTATGGATTTAAATTCTGCTGTCTGGAAATTATCTCTAGCCAAATCCATGCACAAGGTGGTGATGGGCTGATGGCTAATGAGATGATCTTAGAGGTCTTTTCCAATCTTAATGATTCTATGATTCTGTAATGTTTGTAGCACATAGCACCATGCTGTTTATAGATTCTTGATCTGGCTTCTGTGGGAAGTACAACTCAATAAGGCATTTACTAGCCCTGGGGAAGGGTTAAGAATCCTTTTCTGCTTTAACTTGCTCATTGTTGTGTTCTCACGTTGTTCAACTGACAACTCCCCAGTAAGGCAGGTAGAAATCACCAGCTTTTTGAAGAAGAACAGATGGTTAAGAAATATAGAAATGTATTTATCAGATTGGAAATAATAGTTGACTAATGAGAAGAGTTATCTGGGTAGTCCTATGTGTTGGTGTAGGGAACTAGTCAGTTACACTAGTCCTGAGATGTTCAAGTGACTAGAGATCACTGGATTTTGAGTTAAGGCAGCCGAAGTGGTGTGGCACCCAATGCAGTCAACTGTAGTTTCTCAGTGCCTTGAGACATTGTACTTTATCATTCCAATAGGAACTGATTTTGTCACTGAAAATGGAGAAGACAGGAATTGAAACAAGAAGTTGTTTGCTCACTGCTTTTAAGTAAATTTTGATACTGTCAGGCAAAGGAGGGAGGTGAAAATAAGGAACATAAAGAGAGGACAAGTGATGATGAAGGCTGCTGGAAAAATCTCAGGAGGTTTACCGTAGTACTGCTTTCCAAAAATATTTTCTAGCAGTTAGATTTTGTTCTCAAGCAATTAGATACCTTTGGAAATAGACCACTGTTCCCCTGGGGTCTAAGCTAAGTAGCTAGGTAGCTGAACTCACTTCAAGCCACATTTCAACATTAATGTTGCCACCTCTACATTGGGACTTGCCCTAGTCCCTCTGCAGAGCATCATGTGGAGTTAGAACCATGCATCTGGCCCTACACATGCTTCATGTCATATAAACTTGCTTAAAATCTATTCATTATTGTACTATTTCATAGATTAAATACTTTGTGTATTATTTTATAAATAAACTATGTAATTATAATAAGTTTGTGCATTACAGAAGTTCAAAAGAGCAAACTTATGGAAGGTGTTAAATAATGTTCAACTTCAGAATGTGTGATTGAGATGTGTTATCAAATGAGATCCCTGCATCTGCCAGAATGTGAAAAATATGGAGTCAGTTTCCTGTGCCGTAGCCGTGAGCCCTAAAGTACATGCCCCCATGGCTTTTTGGGCAGGCTATGTTTTGCATAAGCATGGACAGAATTGAGCATTAGTTGTGGAAGATGTTCAAAAACAAAATATATTGTTATGGAACATCTTTACCTTTATCCTGAACTAACCAGCTAGTGGAAACTTTGAAACAGCTGAGGACATGGTTAGACAGACACTTACATACTCTTGAAGATTTCATAACCTGACCAAGATTAATTACAGTCAAGTCTGGATAGGAATCCAGTGGTTTGATTTGGTTTCTGTTTTTTTTTTGTAATTTTATTTGTTTCTTCCTAATTCTCTGCTTTGCTCTGACTTTCTCATAAATTCTTGTTTGCTTTTATTAATCTGTACTACAGTTACCTGGTATGTCCATGTATAAAACCAAAGTGATTATAGATACAGAGTGAAAGATATGCTATTGTTTGTGTGGTAAAATCATTTCCTTGGAAGGAAATGAGAATTTACTTCCAAATTCTTGTGTTTTTTTGTGCACATCCACTCAGCTTCAAAGAGTAAGCCCATCTGCAAAGCTTGAGATGCCAGCACTGTATCAGGCAGGTGCTGTAAGATATAGCACCTGTCACCAGTGATTGAATCTGGATTTCCCCCCACTTCCTTTTGTTTTCTCTTCAGGTTTTTGTTGTTGTTGTTGTTGTTGTTTTGGTTTGGTTTGGTTTTTTTTTGTTTGTTTGTTTTTTAAAGGAGTGAAATTAAGGCTTCTACAGGGCAAGTCTTTATGGTACAAGCAACTTGAATTTCTAACTGAAGACCACAGTGAGAGGTGAGAGCAAGATAAATTAATAGAGTATGAGAATATGTGTGTGAACTAGCTGCATCAATTCTAAAGTCAGTACCCTTCCCAGTCCAGCCAGTGCCGTTCCAGAATAACTGAAAGCTCTGTTTTGTATTTGCTGAAGTCACTAGAAATACCCACTGATTTCCATGCAATATCACCAATAGTAGGTGCCAGAAAATAGAGTCCAAGACTTCTTGCACTCAATCCACTGAATCCAGTATGGAATCAAACACAACAAAAATGTATTTTCCTGGAAGTTAATGAGCTAGAAAAAGGCCAGTTGAGAGTGAAGTTTTTAATTATGAGGGCCGAGTGGGCAATTTCACTTTAAACAGTTAGCTTCTCAGTGGGTCTAAGCAAATTAGAAAATATGGAAGTCCAGGGTTCTTGAGCCAAAAGACAGGCCAGTCCTGTGAATGGCGAAGTTCTTTATATATATTACTGAAAAGAAAACACACAACATTATCACTTCATACTGTGATAATTACAAAGCAGCATTGGTAAAGTGCCACTGGACTGCTCTTTCTTATACATACACAAACAAGAAGCTGGAGACAACCTCTCAGCAGGAGTCTTCACATTTTCTCTGCAACTACATCTAACTGCTCTGTGAAGGATTTAACCTAACGTGCAAAATATACGTGCACTGGAGTCATGATCGTTCTATTTCTGCTGTGATATAATTTAAAAAAAACAAAATTTTCACTCTTCAAAGACAAGTGAGTAATCACGTCTGAAAAGTTTGCATATACTGATGAGCTGATTTCACATTTTGTCACTAATCCACCCAGTCTGTTCTAGTGAATCACTAAAAATTAAAGAATCAGGTGAGCAGATAAAGGTCAAATGACAAACACAATGCAAAGTCAGCATTCGGACAAATGACAGTCTTGTGAAGAACTTGGCATTATTAAAAATGTTATGCTTTTAATCAGAGGTTAATCTGCAATTTTATATCATTTTTTTTTAATTACCCTGGGAGAGATTCTTTCTGGACTATTAACTTTTTTATATTTAGATCGCAACTCCTAAAGACTTAGCTATATTTTGACAGGTACTGACAAAGAGTGCCATGGAATTGTGACTCAATTGTCACCTTCGGCGTTTTCAAGCTGAAAAACTCAGGATGAGTGCTAGGTACTAATTAGAACTGTTATGTTAGGAAAGCAAATACAATGGTGTCTAACATTAAACAAAGCACAATTCTCATCACAAATGGGTTCTTTTGTGTGCGGGTTAGTCTAAAAAACCATTTTGCATGCTAATGAGGCACAAACAATAATTGCCAAAGTAACTAGTTTCACGCAATTACGAAAACCAGATAAAAAGGCTATTGTTTGTTGTCTTATGGTTTTTAATGCTAATTTTGCACTTGATAATCTGGAGATTTTATTTGTGTCACAGTGTGCAATTTGGGTTTTGTATGTGCAAAAGCGAAGGTTTGTAATGGGGAGTAAAGGGTATGAGGAAACAAGCCCAAATGTACAAAGTAAAAGCAACAGTCACGTTCAGGGAAGAGGCAGGACAATTGAAAAGAGAAAGAGAGGAAAAAAAAGTGGTGAAAAGGGGATATTTTCTCTGCAAGAGAGGGAAATCAGAGCTGAGAAGACAGGGGCTGGAAGAGCTGGGAGGTGCACAGACCAGCTAATGAACATCACTGAGCTGACACATCCTGTGGCTTGGAATGCATGACAAAGCCAGGAGTTGTGCACAGATCTGAAGGAGTACAGAAAATTAGAGAGTAAAAAGTCAGATGGTTAAGTAGTTAAAAATAAAAAGTTTGGGACTACGCTCTTCCCTGGAAGGATGTCTCATTACAGTCCATACAAACCATTTATGATCCTATAAGAAAGAAAGATTGGACCCCTTCTGTTTCAGTGTAGATACTGACTGTTCTGGCTGAAATTTTGCCTACATTTCTGTGATTTGTCCTTTCATTTTACAGTCACTTGTCTGAAAATTAAGTGGAGAAAACATACCATATGGCATTTTTCCCTTCTGATTCTGATTCCCAGCCTTTAGTTTGTTATTTTCTATTTGAATAAGATATTTCTTATTCCATTTGAATAAGATATTAAATACTTGAACAAGGAAGGGATTTTGCATTGCTTAGAGAAAATGTGCACTGCTTGGAATATTTTTGTTCTCTCAGCCTAATATCTACCTTTGGAAGCAGAAATGCTGTTTTAAGGACAGAATTTAATACATTTTGCTCTGAAATGCATTATATATAGTTACTGAGAGCATACTACTCTTGACTTCCTTGTTTCTCTCAAGAAAATGTGGTTTTGTGTAAGGCCTGTGCTAATCTGAAGTCCTACCTAATGCGATGTCTAATGTGGAGAGCACAAAACTCAAGTGATGGTCAGAATTCATTTTCCTTTTGTGACATACACTTTCCTTCCATTTACCATGTTGTTAAGCATTTCTGCAGATATATCCCTGTCTCCCTTCTCTTTCCTTGTGTGTTATGCTACCGGTACTGGAACAGGAAATAAATTTAAAATCAATACATGTTGTCAATGTTATATATTGTAATGTGGTTGTGTTGTTGTTTTTTGGTTTTGTTTTTTTTTTTATAATCACATTAATCTCATCATAACTAGTGAAGCTTTGCACTGTCACTCTTTCATCCCCTATATTCTTTTTTCCTGTTGCCAGCTTTCTGAATGTATTTTCCGTAATAGCATATCCTTCTGCTGTTGTTGATCTCTTTGGAATAATACCACACACACATACTGAGAGTCATTCTGTTTTCATTTAGAGTTTTTACTTGGAAAAATCATGGAGTGTCCAGGAAAAGGCTTTTTACATTTTCCTATTAATCTGCAGCATTTCAGGAATATTGCCACTTGAATAATTGATTCATGGCTGTCACAATGTGGGGGTGACATTGTACCTTCTTACTCCTCTCCCCCACCCACTAGTGCTTGTTTAACCTTCTTTTCTCATTCTTTGTTGACAAAAGACCATTTAGGTTTGGTTAGCATTCAATTCTACCCATGCAAACTAACTGCTAAACAAAGATAGAAGAATCCTTATTAGGAAAATTTACCTTAGGTTGTGTTGATATTGTTGATTAATTAAGTATAAACACCATAACAATTGAGAAATATATAATCAAAGTTGTATTTAATTGGCATCGTACACTTGCTATATAAAGATCATTTAATTCTCTAGACAATTAATTAAATCTGTTTATATGGAGACACATTTGAGAGAAAAGCAAGAAGTTTGTGTAATAGCTATGCATGAAAAAAAAAAAAAACTATCTAGTTTTATCTAGTTTGAAAGGCACATTTAATATAATACTCAAAGTCTAATTGGTCCACTAGACTGGAGCACTAAATACTAATTATGATTTGTCATTTTTCTGTTGTTTTATGATGATTTTGAAATATGCATTTTCTTTTTCTTCTCTTTTTCTTGCTGGCTTTCCTTATGCACACGTGCATTTAGGTAAAAGTTTTATTCGGCCAAAATATAGGGAAGTTGAGTGTAATGCTTCATATTTTTGTTGGTGGCATAAGTAGATAAGAGAGGGACTACTTAATAGAAGATCTAGAAATGCTGCTTGAAATGAGGGTATTTTGGACATTGTGTATAATACCTTGCTAAATTGGACACATCCAATCATGATCAATCTTAATAAATGTGGGAGATATAAGGAATCTCAGATTTCTTAAAAAGATGTTCTAACATGAATAGAAATAGATTTAAGGCATTATTTCTTTTAGGTTGTGGGATAATTATAAATAAAAGGAGACAATGCTGAAATATTCTCAGAAAGTAATTTATTGGAATGATCTAAAAAAAAACAAAACCTGAAAAAAAAAATAATGAAATGAACATGCAGTGTCAAATAGCAGAGGAGAGAGGGTATTAGTGAGGAATTACCTAAGGTAATGGATGTAGAAATAAAGAGTAGCAACTTGTTTTGCTAGAAATTTAGCTTGTGATCTTGGGCAAATTATTTTCTAGCTACATGCCTTTGTTTCTCCATTCAACGAGACTGAAGAAGAGCTAGAGATGTGCTGAGTGTGTTCAAGATCTATTCTTGCATTTGGCAGCATAAGAGAACTGCCAGTCAGCATGCCCCCAGATAAACCCAGTGTTTTGCAAAGTCCATGCATACACCCATAGAAATGTGATCTGTTCTGAAGTTATCACTGTTTCATATTAGCTGTTTTACATATCTGCTCACCCTGTGGAAGTGATATTAGGTAGGGTGACAATATCTAAACTACAGTTGCACCATCCACTAGAACAAAAGAAGCCAACTGCTCCTCTTTCATCTTCCCTGTTTAACAAGGCCATATACTGCTTGGCACTTAAGTTTTTCCAGTACTTTCAAAATCTTTGTCTAAGAAATGCTAGAATTGAAGGATAGATGTGTAATTTACCATGCCAGAGGCCAAATCCAGTTGCAGATATCAAATCCGAGTAAATAGATAGATAGGTAGGAAACTCTCAGCTCCATTCCAGGAAAGACTACATGAGCAACTAGGTAAAAATCATCTGGCAGCACATAAACCACCACTCAAGTGATTGGGGTCCTTCTAGAGGCCTAGTGTTACTGCTTTTCATCTGACCAACATCAGTGAAAATAGTATGTGATAGGGAAGGGGTTAACATTGAGGGGACATGGGCTGGTAGTCCTTGTAGCTACAGCTATCATCACACTACAAGGTGACAGCAATCATGCTTGGACTCACATCTGTAAGGCACATGAAATTATTTACAGATATATTAATCACTGCAGACCCACTGATGATACCTCCACCTCCTTCTACCTCATTGTCATGTGTCCTTTCCATTATCCACCAATTTCACCTCGTTCCTTTATCTTTCCTTTTGCTGAAGTGGAATCAGGTTTCCTGGCCCAGAGGCTGTTGCCAAGAGAAGTTTGTCAGATTACCTTTGTATTTCAATAGGTTCCTGTCGCTTCTTTTCTTTTCTTTTCTTTTCTTTTCTTTTCTTTTCTTTTCTTTTCTTTTCTTTTCTTTTCTTTTCTTTTCTTTTCTTTTCTTTTCTTTTCTTTTCTTTTCTTTTCTTTTCTTTTCTTTTCTTTTCTTTTCTTTTCTTTTCTTTTTTTTCTTTTCTTTTCTTTTCTTTTCTTTTCTTTTCTTTTCTTTTCTTTTCTTTTCTTTTCTTTTCTTTTCTTTTCTTTTCTTTTCTTTTCTTTTCTTTTCTTTTCTTTTCTTTTCTTTTCTTTTCTTTTCTTTTCTTCTTTTCTTTTCTTTTCTTTTTTTCATTTCTTCTGCCTGATCTAATCATCATAGGGCAATAAGGACAAGAAGCTTCCTCGAAACGTGAATGGTTTCATCAAGATATTTTGTCCAGAAGATGCTATAAAACTACTGCACATTTTCCTTTCCTCTTCAATAAACGAGCATATCGCTTCACTCTGTGTCCAGTCATCACCAGCCTAAGGGGCTGCCATCATAATTTTAACTTCTCAACTGGCCTTCTAGTCAGTATCTCAATACACTGTATGTCCAAGATGACTCACACTACTGTTTTATTTATGATGCAATCAAAGGCTGTAGGAGTGAGCAGTTACTGCTTTCCTATTGCATATAACCCCCCTTTTTTTTAGCCCTATATTATAAAGATTTGAAAGTCTCAATTTTTTTTCTCTTCCTCATTTTTTGTCCTCTCAGAAAGAGCAGCAGGGGTTGGTTAGAGTGAATTGAATGCTAGTTTCTTATTTATCTACATTTACAGTATGTCTTTCCAAGTCTATTAGTTGAAAACCTGCTAGAAATCCTTTAACAAAGTACTGTATTTCAAATGTCTGTTTTTTGGTAGCTCCGGCAACGATGACCACTTCTTAGAGAAGAGTAAAGAAGTATCCACCTCCAGACTTCACTAAAACAAAAACCCAGAAAAAAGGTTTATTTCAGCATTATCATTGACTCACAGTGATCCCAGAAATTTTCTTTTTTTACTGCGGAAGGACAGCTTTGGCAGCTATGAATGCTCCGATGACAAGCTATCAAGTCAGCAGTCTATTTTATACCCAAAACAGAATGCAGATCTTACCATTATTCTCAATTAATATTTGTTTATGGGATATTCCAGGAAGTGACAAATGCTTTTGTCATCAGTGAAAATCAAATGCCAGATCTAAGATGCTTGCAGTTTTAAAACAGTGAAATACACCAGAAGGAAGAGAAAGGAAACAAAAGCTTACAATTCATACACAGCTCAGTAGGAGCTGCACAGCAGACAAACAGAGATGTAAATAGAGGTATGTGAAGGCTTGTCCACTTTTGGAATTATTTTCCACTGCAGTCACAAATTTTGTAGTCTATAGCACCAGAAACCATCACAAGACACTGGATTTAGCATCAAAATTACCTGCCTGGTAGCAGAAATGTGTCTCTCAACCTGCAGTGCATTAGCTGACTTCATACTGTAATTGTAATGAATCTCTTATTGGACTCTTGCTTCCCTGGACAATGCCATATTGTAAGGACTAAATACATCATCAGTGAGTCTCATTCTCATGTATTACACTAATACATCATTGGAATGACAACTGCTTCTGATGATATATTAATGTAATACATCAGTGGTGTGGAGATCCTATGGGGTATTACTCAAGAACAGGGGCCATCTAAAGAAAACAGACCAGAGTCAAATTCAGTTTAATTACTGAATGAAAGGCTATCAGGACTGAGGTTACATGTAATGCTAACATTCTTACATCATCCATGAGATTAATTTGCAACCTCATTACATATTAACCTTGCAATTTTAGATAGTAATTGTGGGATTTGGATTTGTCTGCTGACGTGAGTAATTCACAAACCATAACCTCCCCAGTATTTTATAGTGATACATGAATAATGCAGCTATCTTATTTTTATTCTGTCAATCGTACATTCCAGGATAGTTAAACAACACATTAAATGTGCAGCTTAGAACCAGGTTTAGGAAAAAACACACTCTGTTTGAAACTCTTTGTTTGTAGTCACTGGGCACCATATAGACATTTATACATGCACAGTGCATTCAAAAGCAAGAGACAACTGGTATTTGCTTTTGCAGTCAATTATACAGCACATTTTCATGTATGATTTGTTGCAAAGTGATCATAAACCATGTACAATTTTGATATCCCCCCTCCATTTTTTTGTTTTGTTGTTGATGGTTTTGGGTTTTCTTGTGTTTTTTTCTTCTTTTTTTTTTTTTTTTTTTGTGTGTGTGTGTGTGTGTGTGTGTGTGTGTGTGTGTGTGTGTGAGTGTACTGTTATGTTTTTATTGTTCTTGTTTTGATTTAGTTCACTATATGTTTCTGTTCCTTTCTGGGAGGAGGTACGGGATTTTTTTAGAATTCCCCAGGGATTTAAATGCTACATTCTCCTATTCTTTAACTTAGGTTCTGAGTTGCATCCTGAAATGCTTTTAACAAAAGGATTTTCATAGTAATATTGTAGTGCTCACTGACATGAAATATATCGAAAGTCATCTTCCCTTGGCCCTGTTTCTCCCTAATTTTCATGCTGCTATTATAAGTTATCCAGAAAATTCACCTATATATTATGAATCAAACTGGCCCCAGAGGTGATATGATTTAAACTAGAGCTTTTGATATTCTTTCATTTCATGTTTATTAAAATTATAACCACATGTTGTAAAAATTATCAGAGAATAGCATACGGCATTAAGGCAAAAAGACAAAGTATATTCTATTTTATAAACATCTTACTGTGTCTAATACTTACACTATACTTATTTTTGAATAGTCTGTTTTGTTTAATAAGCATTTATCTATTGTTAATGTCTTTGGAGAATTCATCTTGGGGTTTATACTGAAGATAAATGCAGGCGTGTGAGGGTTTATGAAAAATGTCTCAGCAAGTGACAGGAAGCCTGATATGAGTTACCACAGTCCGCTTCACATGTGGGGCAATCCACTACTTGTCTTGCATTTATTATATTTTCTTGCAAGGCGTTTTCTTTTTCTTTTTTTGAGACCCTTTGATACTATATACTTTTAAATACCAAACATCGACAGTAAATCTGAAAAGAATGCACAATGTGGATAAAGAGACAAAACCACTGATGTAAAACGTAGCTACAATAAAATAAAGAAGAAGCCACAAAGATTTTATTTTTTTAATGGTGTGTGCATGAGGAAAGGAAATCAGAATTTAAAAGGAATTAACAGAACACCTGTATGTCCCAAAGATACGATGTCCTCTTAGCTCACCAGGGTGATGTGCATATTATTTAGAAAACCATTCAAAGCCACAGTCAGAAATCCTCCCAAGAATAAATGGAATTCTCACAAAACAAAGTGTCATTGTCTTGTGAGGAAAGCAAACTGTGTGCATAGAGGTATATATCTAATCTTACCTAATCTTTTGTGCCTTATTCCTGGGATGATAATAAATAATGTATTTTGAGTGTGGGGAGAGGTTATAGAAGTCGGGTAAATCACTGACAACCCCATATGACCTATCAGCCAGGTTCCCAAGATAGGTTTCTTTCGGTTATTTTCTAATTAGCAACAACTTCTCCTTTCCTCTGTCATGTGTTTTTCTTCTGCCCACGGTCTGAACCGAAGGCAGATCTGTTACAACTCTATTGTAGAATCTTCAGGATGTCAGTAGTAGCTGGAATTAAATTAGATTTCAACTCTCGCAAATTAATGAGTAACCTTGAGGTGTTTGAATGTATCTGGTATGTCAATAACGTAATGTGCAGCAGAAAAAGGGTGAACTTTGCTCATACACCATGTGGAGGCTTTCCCCTGTGAGTTTTATATGGTGAATTATTTACTGGTTATTGAATTAATCAGACCATTTTTACTTTTTGTCACTTTTAAAATCTGATATTTAAAATCAGCTTATGCGCCTAATTGAATGGACATCACGTACAGACCTTCTCCTCAGTGAGCCGCTCTTGCTTGTTTAATACAGGAACTGAAAAATGAAATAAAAGCACATTTTCCCCTCAGCATCAGCAGGACAGCCCAGCAAGAAAGCGCCGTGCTGCAGACACCTTGTGCCACGGAGGAGTGTGAGAGGGAAAGGGAGATGGGCTGGAGCGCATCAGTCTGCCTGCACTCAAGGGCTGAATGAATTTGAAACATGACCAAGCCTGAATGGAATAGTGGTCAGAAAGCCAGGAACAATTACTTCAGATTACAAAATGCTTGAGTGATTTACTTCACAGGACAACTGCACAGTCTCCTTGTACTGAAGGACTATCAATACCATATTTGAACAAAATTTGATGAGAGGAACTGAGAATGGGGGGGGCAGAGGGATTCGCATTGTGCGAGATGAAAACGGCAAAGTGTTTGAATAGAAACGTGTTTCAGTAACCAAAATGCCTGCCCAATATCATCTTTGTTTCAGAAACTCTGATTAGTTAACATATTCCGTCACCTTGGGAAGAAAGCTGAGGTAAGCGGCTTAATTTATAGATGGATGGAACAAACTTATTTAAAAATTCTCACTACGTTATCATGAATCATGTAGGCCTATTAAACTAATTGCTAAGTAAATTTAAGCAGTATTACAGTAGATTTTGGTGAATTTATCATCAATCTAAAGAGATCTTTGGTGGTCTCATGCTGCCCCCCACAGATATGTCTCAGAACATTCATTATGCCATAATTACAAAGTCTCTTTGAAGAGGCTAAAAATCCCAAGACTCCTCTCATCAATTATTTTCACCTGTTAATTCATTTTGTGTGAGGTAATAACCTCAGCATAATAACAAATGTGCAAGTACTCCGATTTTGCAATTAAAAGCAGCAGGGCTCCTATTTTGATCATACAGACTGTGACATCCATCATAGAAAACAATTTGGGCCTAGCGGGATGACAGATGCCACACTGATGGCTCTACTAACTAACTGCCTGTCCTGGAAAAAAATGGTCCCGCTTCAGCCTGCAGCTGCAAGCTATCTGATAGCTCTGCCCAGGCGACGAGGAAAGCCCGCAGTGACTAAATTACTGAAAGGTAATTTTGCTTCGCAAAATGAGGATTTGGGACCCATCTATGCACGCATTCCAGTGGCTGGTGTAATTTGGAAACAAATAGTCCTTTTCATTTGAAAATGACTGGAATCGCTGCCAGTGTTCAGCGAGTATTGTTTCTCAGCCTTTTACATGAGGAATATGGCATAATACTCATTATTTCTCCCCTTTCACATCTTATTAGACACAGAAGGCAAGGTGGTTATCTCTGCTTTCTTTAGCTAAATCTGCACAAGTAGGATTTCTTCCAACCCCCGGACTGGTGCCTAAATAATAGAAGAGCGCTCATTTTATCCTTTCAGTTCATATCAAGGCTGAGTGAGCCCTGTCTGGGGAATGATCCCGCTCCTGCCACCCAGCCTTAAAGTGATACGCCTGCATCCCAAACCCTGATAAAAACAATGGAGCAAAATGCAAGCACAGGCAGCTCATTAGCCTCAGGACTGAGTAACCAAGGAAATAATTTGATGTTGAATTAATGACAGAAAAGCTGTTGTCCTGATGGGGGGGAAGGGGGGAGAGAGAAATGTATATACTCCAGGAAGAATCCCAGGAAATGCAGCCAATTTATTTTAGTCACAAAAGTGCATAATGTGGTAATTTACTATTAGACCAATTAGCTTAAAACATTTAGTGCTGAAATACTGCATACTCTGAGTAAACAAGACGACTGATTAAGCCTATAACTTTCTAACGGGAAAAACTGTCAACTGATTTGAAATATTTCAATACGGTCTGGGAATTTTGGTTTGAGGTGGTTTTGTTTGTCTTTTTATTATTTTCTTTTCCTTCCCCAATGAAGTAAGTCTAAAATCTGGAGAAGGAAGCTGGATGGTTCAGGCTGCTAGCCGCAGCCAATACAAATTATGAAGAAAAATCATACTGCTGAAAGGTGGTAGGTATTGTAAGGATTATGTTTTCAGGTTTCAGCACACTAATGCAGAGCAACAAAAGATCAGCAGAGGGCCAAAGGTTAAGTATAGCATGAACTTTCTCGGTGGCTGTGCACCTTAAGATGAAAAGATAGCCCTGTTTATGACATCTGCAGATTACAATGCTTACCATTTTATATTTCCCTCCCACATTCTCTGCAGACAAAGAGCTGTGCTCAGCTTCTGGGGAAAAATCTACTGTTTCTTACTCCATCATATTACACTCATAAACCCTGTCAGCAATAAAGGATGTATGGGTAGGCAGAGGCAGAGATGTGCAGCTAGTAAAATACATAATCGTACCAGTGAAGATACCAGCATTTCAGTCCTCCAGCTGGCTCCCTGCTCTGGAATCTGCAGCACTCTCAAGAGCAGCAGAGGTGAGGCAGATCCCTGGGGCTGGAATGCTCCACTCCAGGTGAGCAGCGTGGCTGAGAGGCCTGCCCAGATCTCCCAGGTATAGAAAGCAGTTCTTACGAACCAGCTGTGGGGTTTACAATGCAGAAGTGGATCTTTTCTCTTTATTTCTTTTTTTTTAATTTCTTCTTTTTCTTCTTTTTTCTTTCATGTATGTGCCTGTGTGTTTGGAATTACACTATAATGAAAGCAAACAAAAGAGATTAATCAAAGGAAGTAAATTAGAATTACCCATCTTCGATGTTCTTTAATGCAAAGCCAATAGTTCCTGCCCTTTATGCACATGTTCCTACAGTAACTAATGTACAGTGGCCATCAACAAATTATGACTCATGACACTTTTGCTGCTGCAATATTAAGCCCAAAGTCCTATGGAGAAAATATATGGTTTTTATTACCAAATTGTTCTTGTTTACAATTCTAATATCCTCTTCATTATCTACTTTTCCAGACATTTTAGGCAGTTCTGAAGACCTGGGGCAGCACTAGTCCTGTCATAAAGAGAAATTAATGTTGTTAAAGATGGCCTAGCTGCCCTCTGGGACAGCTGAAGATGTGAAAATATAAGGTTCTGTTTTAAAGATGAAAATGATTAAAGGCGCAGGCACCTTGCTCTTAGTGCAGCCACTAAAACTTTTAATAAAATACTTCAGCAGAAGGAAAAAAAAAAAGAAGAAGAAGGCTGCTTCACTTCATCCAGTCGAAGTACTAAGAAAAAAAAAAAAAAAAAAAAAAAAAGAAATGAGAGAGCGAGAGGAAGAGAGAGAGAGAGAGAGAGAGAACTTTGTTCCATAAGAAGAGGCTTGCTTTAAGGACTAATAAGCGTAAAAAGGACCTCATCATTATAAAGAACCTATTCGTCTCAGAAACAGCTCACTTAATAAAGACTGGATGATAGAAAAACCAGTGGAGCTGTCTCCAAATAGCCAGTTAGCTAATTAGGTGCATTGTAACAGGTAGCCCTTACAAAAACTGACAGGCTTAAGCCAGCATGCCGCAAATACTTAAGAACATTATAGCAGATGTACAGTGTTATTGTATCCTCTTCAAGGCTGTTGCTGCTGCCACAATTTTATAAGCTTGCCCACCTCGAGCCCTTAAAGAAGCTCAAAACAGGTTTCAGTGGGAGAAATGAAAAAAATAAAAAACTGAAAAAAAAAGAAAAAGTGGAGGGACAGAGGGGGAGAGAAAAAAGAAACACAAATCTGCTGAAGATGTTATGAGCTTTTAGGGGCTCCAGACCAAAGAGACCTTAAAGAAGGAATGGTTCAGCTGTCTGGAAGAAAATGGCAGGGAACACAAAAGACGAGAGCATAACCTTTGTCCTAGCAGGGATGGAAGAATATCTGTCAGAACTTCACCTTCATAATCTTGCCCACCTCAGTCATTTTTTACTGGTTAAATGAAGGTTACAGAATTTGCTCTGAAGACAAAGTGTTCCTTTCTCCTTAAAATATATTGTTGAAGTTAAAAGGCAAGTTTACATTCTCATTTCCCCAAAGAGTCATATTCACTGCTCTCTCTTTTGTTTGGTTTTGTTTGTTTTCTCTACTTTGGGAAGAGGTCAGATCTTACAATTGTGTCTTTCTCATATGCTTTTGATTTTCTAGCAATAATCTGGTGTAATTGATGGTATACAGAAGCCATTTGAGGACTTGTAGGTCCCTTAATGGTAGTGGTAGAGCTGCAAAGGAAACCGCTGCTGGTCTGGATGCTTAGGGAAGTCTAACTTCCCATCACTAGAGCTGGCATCCTGGTCCCAGCTCCACTCGGGTAAAAACTCATTGTAACAGAGTTCTGGAAGCAGAGGAAGCTTTGCTCTTGAGCAGTGGTGGCTCCTCAGTAGCTTCAACTGAAAACCCAAGGGAGCTGTGGCCAGAGAGAAGCTTATCTGTGTGAACACCCCCCCTTGTCCACTCTGGATTTATTCATACAGAGCAAGTGATACACAAATTCTCAGGCAGGATGCTTTCTTCTGAATCCATAAAGCTAACTTTATGATGACACCAAATGTAAATGAATATCTGCTAGCATGTATGTGAAAAGGGTACTTTTTGATCCACAGTGTTATTAGCATTTGCTTTAAAGTCTTTTCCATCCCCTGGGTTGAATACACTGTATTACACTATATTCCTGCAAGTGAGATCTAGTACTATATACAAGACTGGAGAAAAATACTATGAGGCTTGCAAATCCATGCACAGTTTCAGAAGTAACTTTCCATTAGAAAAAATATCAATGCCAAAATGTGGTCTACAAGCTTTAGAGCTCCAAAAAAATTAGCACTTCCAATGGTTAAAACTAATACATCAAATAATTAAAAACATACCCTGGACATGATACAGACAATGAAAATGTCAAGATTTAACAAACAACCTTAGTCTGTAACAAGGACTAATTTGTAAAAAAAAAGGATTTAATAAACAATCTTAATTCATAATTATCAAGGCTTTTTCAGAAGTTTTTATTTACTACCTCAAGTACTACGGAGTATCTCAAGTAAGAAAGCAACTACAGTAGGGCCAGCCTACTCTATTTTACACTTGTTCACACATAAGCCAATTTTGGAAAGCGAAGTTCAAAATTGGTATGTCAGAAAATGCCACAATTTAAGCTGCCTGTGCAAAATTAATTTGAACTTCAAAGGGTAGGCATAACAACACAGGGTTTAATTACATGATCAAATTATTTTCCTTCTTCAGGAGATCTGCCTCATTCACTTTGTGATCCTTTCTCTTAATAATTTTAACTGTCAGACACTTTCCAATTGCTTCCATAAAGCTAGATGCATTAGTTTTTTTGTGTGTTTCTTGAGGGTATGCACTTCCCACAGTATCTGAATACAGGTGGAGAGTTAAGGATATTTTAAATAATTAAGTAATGTCTACTGAGTTTCTTTGCTCAGGTGAAGAAAACTTCATACTGAGCTTCAAAGGAGTTCAGAATTTCTGATAACTTCCAACTTTTTAGCGAGGATCCCTTAACTCAACTTACCACTTCAAGTATCAGATACATCAGCATCTCTGTTGTTGTTAAAAGTGTATTTAGGCAGCTTTCCTAGCAATGTATACGAATGCTGTGGCAGCGACAGAGAATCTGGTTTCTTAGGTCAGCACTCAGTTTTTTCAACTGTGAGGTTCTCGCTTCTCTTCTTCAGTCCTTTCCCTCCACCTCTTCGTGCTCCACAGCATGCCCAGCACATTATCTTTCTGCACAATCCTGACGGCTCTGAAAAGCATGCTAGAAGTCCAGAGGAAAAACAGGAAAATGTGACATATAGTAAAAATTAAATCTTGGTATACACAGACAAAAAAGATCAGCCACACTTTTAACAGTCTTATATTCTATTTAAATATGTTTCCCAGGTACTAAAAAAAAAAAAAAATACAGTGGAAAACCAAGAAATATTACAATGTAATTCTGCCAAATAGAAGATTATGTTGTGTAATTGAATGGTCACTGTGATGACTATTGCCACATTAGTGCACAGTCCAAACCTAAAGGTTTAAGTTTGCTGATTTGGTCAATGCGCAAAACGATATCAGCTGCTGGCCTTCAGTTGTAAACAATAAACTGATAAGGAGGGACACTACTGAAATGGAGACAATAGGGATGCAGAGTCTGAGATAGCAGGTCCTCTTACTGCAAAAAGAAGCTACTCGTGCAGCTTGGTGGGTTATGGCTTTATTCTTTACCACCACCGCGTTGACTTTCTTTTATTTCATTTTTCTCAATAAAAGCATTAGGATTTTGAAAAAGTTATAAGCAATTGAAAGCAAGGTATTCTAGGGGGAAGAACCTTAGTAGCTATCAAAACTAATAGCTAGCCTCACCTTATAAAGTGATCACGGTCAACAGAAATCTTTGCTTTATTGCTAAAATAATGGAAGATGTGGGAATCTGCTGTCACTTGATATTGGAAGGTACAGTAGCACTGTGACCTTGCCTACAGGGAGAAACATTATCAGAGGAACCAACCAGCACCAAAATAAGGACTGTACGATATTTTTCCCATTTTAGAATTTCAGAAAGGTTTGAAAACATTAAGTAGTGCTGATTGAAATTATAATTTCCCAAAGATAATGTTGGATTCTCAGTGTTATTATGGCAGACATCAAGGTAAAGTCACAAAAATCACTGAGGCCTAAAATACTGGTATACTCCTACCAAACTAAACCAACAGTAATAGAACCCCAATTTCTATTTTTTTTTCAGTCATCTTCTGTCCAAAGGATGCAACCAGATATACTTCCCTGGCCTTTGCAAGATGTAAGACTTACATATTTTTGGAACTTTGGGCCTGATACACAGTTTGTAGAATTTGCTGGAATTCTTCCAATTTATATATAATATTCCTGTTAAAAAAAAAAAAAAAGAACAGGAAAAAACTGGTATTTTCTTAGGACAGGATCCCAGCTGACATTTCTTAGGTAGTTATGTCACAGAATGGCATGAATGTTAGGATATATGCACAACATAGACCATTAAAAACATATTGACACATTAAAATACTTAGAATACTTAGAATAAAATGTCATAGAACACAAATTCTTTATGCTGTTATTATTTTCTTCAAAATGTAAATGGATAGATATTTTTCAGAATTAAGGTGTTCTTGATGTGTTTTCAATATAGAACAGTTGTGAAAAAATAGGAGATAAATATGTTTTATTAAATCTTTGTAGTTTATACTTTAAACTGTAAAACAAAAAACAAAACAAAACAAAACAAACCAACCAAACAAACAAATATATATATATATATATATGATCCAGTATGCAAAAAACACAAAATCTTTAGGGGAGAGTGTAGGAGGGAAAAAATCTGGGAATGGAAAATCTGATTGTAAAATGTCTCAGAAATCAATCAGTATATCAATCAATCAAACAAAAATAAATAAATCAATTATATAAATACAATTCACGGAGATCCACAGTCAATATAAACATGAAGCAAGTAACATCTCTTGTCAGTCCATGAAAGGAGAACTTTCTGGCCTCACCAACTGAGATTCCTAGATCTCTTGTATTTCTTACAGAAGTGGAACACTGAGAGGTAACAGTGTGAACTTGCTAATCTCTAATAAAGTTCTTCAGGATGCTGTGAAGCATAAAACCACTGAGGACAATTTAAAATGCAATTTAAAATGATGAGAAATGTCCATAGTTTCCCAGTAAAAACACAAATTCCATCAGTTTTTACATCAAGCTGTAGAAATAGGCCTACTAGTATTTGTGACATCAGTACAAGTGAAAACTGCACCCCACAACAGCCACATATGAGAAATATATTATTGATTCTGTGTCAAGATCAATAAATTTGCAGTGATCAATTGGTCAGGTTAAATTAATCGCACATAATTCTCCAAATGCCTCTTTTAGATCATGATCTACAAGCTTCCGTTATGTAAGCATGTATTAGGGGATATTTCCTAGTGTATTTGGGTTTGGCTTTTATTGTTGTTTTGGTTGTTTGTTTTCAGTTTGTAAGGCAAGTTCTGTTTCTACATGTGACGTGTGTTCTTTGATAAGTAGATCAAGAAACTGCCAATGTCACTGGCAGGCTGAACAAAATTATTTCTTAGTATTGGACACTTTCCAGTCCCTTCCTGCAGACGAGAAATATGAAATTCTCTTGACTGTGAGTAGAGCTTAGTTTAGTGTTATTGCAGAGAAAACTCATATTTTTGCAAACTTTATCTATAGACTGCCAAACACAGTCTTCTCTGATTGGCAACTTTATTTGTTAATTACAATTCTAATTAAAGATTTTCCAATCTGACTGGCAGATAGAAGGAAACACAGGGACAAGAAGAAGGCAAGTTAAGTAACCCATTCTGAAGATGTTGACCAACGTAGTATGCCTCATCTTGTGCATGAACATGTCCGAGAACGCCTTCCCCCAGCTCCCTCAGTGCAAGAAGGAAAAGCTTTTCACTTTGTTCCCTTCCATTCTGTCATTCACTTACTGGGCAGAAAGATCATGAGTTTTGTCCCCTTCGGGCTGTCTTGTACACACATTTCCCCTCCTTTGACCTTTCATTGAAAAGGGCACGTTTCTGGATAATTTACTAGTTGATAGACATGAAGACCTATACAAGAGGAAGAGGGTACCTTATTCCTCACTTTCATATACGAATGATAATCTAGCTACAGATTGAAAGTCAAGAAAGGAATGAAAAAAAAAACCAAAAAACACAAAAATAACAATAAAAGATAAAAACAAAATCAAAGAACCAAGCAAAAACAGCATTATGAATTTGAGCAATTTTTTTCAGAATTCGTTTTTACGTTCTAATCATGGCACAAATCAGGACCAGTCTATAAATTCCAGGCATCAGTGCACTTGTTAATTATACTCAGACTCATTTTTTATTTTGTTGAATTTGCTCTCAGAGCTTGTAGCAGGAGTCTAATTGTTTACTAGTAAATGAAGAGAAAGCTAAACCACAGATGCTGGGGTCTTGTGTAACCCTCAGTTAGCACTTCATATGAATGAAAGTTAATGTTCTAAGACTCTGTTTCACAAGCTGATGGATGTTCTCAGCACTCATTTACTTCAGTAAAAAGTGATGTGCTTAGCATCTGTCTCATGCCCTGTTTAGCCAGAAATGTGAAGGTGCTTAATTGTCACTAATCTGGGCTTTTAAATGCCCATGAAATTTGAAGAAGCTGGAGGAGTGATAACAGAATTTCTGCACTTCAATATTATCTTTGAATTTTCTTGGCCTGTGTATTGGCTTTTCTTTACTGAATTCTTTTCTGTTCAGAAATTTGCTCCTAATTTAGCTGTTTCATTCCCCTTTTATTGCTCTCAGTTAGATTTCTTACATCTGGACTCTGTATCCCAGGTGTATTAGATCATATTAAAAGCCTTCCTTCTGCTCTTTGTTCTAACATGTGCTCTTTCAGCTGTAAAAGGTACCGCATAGTAATAGCACTTTGAACCAAAAGGTCAAAGAGCTTCCTGAATTAGCAATGGTCACTGCTGGTCTAGATATCAGCTTATTTGTTGTTTGGATTTACCCAAGTATGCAGTTTGCCTGTCTGTTTTATGAATTGTATTCAAAGGATTATTTGAAAACATATCATTCAGTCACTTGTTAAAAGACCAAAATTTGAAAGCAAGTCTGCTCTGCGGCTTTCTAACTTGCCTGGCTTTAATTGTAAACTCAAACCCTTTGCAAAGAATTGCAGAGCGGCATTCAAACATTGCAAGTTTGGTTCCACTATATCTGAGGACTTAGGTCTGATTCAAGATTTGAAAGGAACAGAGGATTACAAGCTTAAAGCAAAGATAAAAATAAGTTTGAAACAAGCTTACTGGAAGAAAGAGAAACAAGCTTGTCATGACCTTGCTATAGGGAAGGGAACAGGTTTACCAGGGGTTTCCAAGAAATCTAAGACAAAGGCCATCTTAAAATTGTGATCTATTTGCTTTCTTTAACCTTCCTCAATTTTAAGTGAGTCAACTGTGATTAAAGCAGCTGTAAAGCGGATGGTTTGATTTTTCAAAATGCTATTGGTTCTTCTTTCGTAAAAGCAAAAGCCATCCTGTAACTAGATTAATATATTTCTATCACTTCAAAATAGCACTCAACTTTATAATGACAGCTGCACAGATCTCTGATGTATAGGAACAAGAAAATGCACCAGTATCCCATACTTCCACAACACCAGAACACCATGAAAACAGGGAGGTGGAGGAGAAAACAACAAAATCCTCTCATTTAATCTACACTGACTTTTCTGTTGACTTGGATTAATCAGGTATAGTTCATAGAAGCCAAAGAGGGAAAAATCTCTAACCAGACTTTCCTCTGTATTTCTGATAACCATAGCAGGTTGCCTTGCCAGCAACAGAAACATATAAAGTTCAGTTTTGTTCCACAGGGAGATAAGAGGATCTTAACCAGTGACTATGAGCACTGCGTTTCCTATTTCACACTTAGAGCATAAAACTGGTTAACTCTCTTCATATGTCATGGACTTTTTAACATGAAATCTGTCAGTACACCCAATTCTGGAAATATGTTTCCTTTTGGATGTTCCTTTTTGCTTTTTAATAAAGGACTAAAATAGTTTCCAGTAAAGTGAAACACTTTTTTTCTTTTTCCTTTGTTAATATCCCTATGCTAATATCTGGAGATGCACTCATTACATCTGCAGGTTCCAGCCCTCTTATCAGGCAGTTCTCTTGGCTTTGAAGTTGCCATCAGAGCCAGGAGAGAGGACTTCTGAAAAAACACTAAACGTCTGAGGACTTAGTGCTGCTTCCACTCCTTATTTGGCGTGCAGTCACTCCCATACCTCTCTGGGTACTACCCACTTCTGGTACAAACAAGTTTCTATTCTTGCTGCATCTTCATTTTGTTCTCCTTGGGGGCGATATTTTTTGGTTTCTCACCTCGTCCTCATCATGACATCACTCTTATCTTTTTCACCCTGTTGAGGACTGATTACAGATGTGTATTTGAGTGCAGGTGGCATAAGAAGCAGTCACTGAATTTTAAACTGTCAGTGAGATAAATAATTCTTATACTGGGATGACTCAAGACTCCTCTTACAGATATTGGTCTGGTCAAATGAAATTGTGGCCCCAGTAAATGAAAGAGGAAACTATTTTCTCAGATATCTGTCGCATGTGGGTTTCACTTATAGCTATCACTGACCATAATAAAAGATGCAAATAATTGTCACAGTCATGTCAGAAGATTTGTACTGTTCTCATTTTACTGCTTTAGAGTTATTCCCTCATTCTCCTGATCTCATGCTCCTTTTTGTATTTTCTTCAGTTTCAGCCCAATGACTACAATAGTTTTGTAAAAACCTGATCCTAAAGGAAAAACAGAAAATGACTATCAAAGCTAATCTCCTATTTAAAGACACTTCATCCATTTCTACCTATAACTATTATAAACTATTATTTCCTTATAGCCATATATTCTCAATAGCTATGAACCAGCTGTGAATACAAAATAGGTAGATACAAATGAGACATATTTTGCATGGCTAAGCCACCTGGGTCCTCTGGCCAAGGCTGAACTGGGTTCAATGGTTACACTGTCTGTTGTAATAAATTAGTAGTGCTTTTCTGCTGTGCCTCTAGCTGTAATAAGGCTACATGCATTATGGGTGTCACCCTGTCTCTGAGGACAATTTTAATATAGCTTAGACAATAGCCTGGCTAAATAAACAATGAACCAGTCATGATACAGAAAAATAGAGCGGGCTCCAGGGTATGGAGTTTAGCAAGGGAAAAGAAAGAAGCAAACAAAGCATTAAAAAGATTAGCAAGCAACAATAAGAGAGACACTTATAACACCCTAGATAACCTGGGGTAGTCATTTGGCATCACAGTTGAGGATGTGATTCAGAAAGGCATATAAAGATAGGCTTAACATTAACAGCTTATTTAACCTTTGTTAACTAGCTTTGAGTAACAGAAACGTGATAAAAATTAAAATCATTTTTAATTGTATAATAAGTCAGGGCCTGGAGCTTCGAAGTTTAACCCTAATAAACAGACTGAGGTTATCAAACTAAAGTAGTTTTATAATTACCATTGCCAATAATGAGATAAAGCTGTGGTCAATAGTACGATAAGAGTAAACCTAGAATGGATGAACAGAAGACTCGTGTGAGCAAGAGGCGCAGAGATGGCAGATATTCCTGTTCAAATTATTTAAGCCTCTTTACATTTTGATTCTCATATTGAAGATGAAACTTTTCCAGTCACTTCCGTGTGACTAAGTCTTTGTCTCACTACCTGGACTGAAGCATGGTCTCCACCTTGAGCTATGATTTTTATTCAGTCTGGTCTCTGATGGTACTGGATATAGTGTAGTTTTGTTGTTCGGATTTACCCAAGTATCCCACCTACTAGTGGGGTAACCAAAAAGAAATTCTGGTAGAAAGATATGCTATTCAGTTGCAAGTTAGTTCTACAGTCCATTTCCTCTCACAAAATATTCGCGCCTTCTTCCTTTCTGACCAAAAATGGGGGAATTCACAGACTGGAGGATAATAACTTTGTAGGTCTGTATTATATGTGCAAAGTTTTGCAATTTACTTGACCAAGTTGCCTTAGCAGCATCCCATCAGCATTTCTTCATTTGCAATGAACTGGACATATCTTTGTACCACAAAGCTAAGCATGATACCCAGACTTATCTTTATCCTTTTGCTTTAACCAGCACTGAGTCAAGAGTTATGAATTTTGCCGTGTACTTCTTTAGAACAGTCATCAGAGGGTTCCACAAATCTAAACAAATTAAGCATTAGAAATTATTGTGTGGAGTGCAATTATTTTTTAATCTTTTTACAGAAAGAAAGCTAAACTATAAAATCAAGGAGCCAAATGTCTGTTAATATTAGGTCGCAGATTTGAATGCTTAGATTCCAATTTTCTAGGACATTTAGTACCTTATAACATTAAACATGCTTTTATTTCATGTTATTTACAGCATTGCAATCAGCCACAGTTATGTTTGTGAGACACTTTGCAAATGAGAAAGCTATCAAATAGGTTATAAGGATAATGAAGAGTAGACAAAGCAGTGAATTGTATAAGATTGGAGTGACTTCCCTAGCCCCATACAGGCATTCCAGTAGAAGGCAAATGAAAAGACAATTTTATAATGGGACATTTAAGTGCCTTGCCTACTGAATAATCTTTTCTTTTCTTGACATGTCTTCCAGCTTCTTCAGGAAGTTCATTTTGTGCCTCACCTCTATTTGAGAAAATGAACATTTTTGTGAGTGTCTAATACTGAAGGAGGAAATGATACATGCTAGTTGGTTGCATTTGTGCTCATGGAAGGGTATATGGAGTGGTATGGGAAAAGCTTCCGTGTTGAGCACCTGAAAGCAAGATGGAGGCAGAGAATAGCCTTGCTGAAGCACAGCTCAAGGGGCTCTTGTGGGTGACACTGAGGGATTTCTGAGCTCCCAGGCGCAGCTGGGAGCCTAGTGCTTACATTTCATCTTCACTGTGGTGTTAAGTGCAGCAGTGCCAGAGCCCTGAGTGCACCCACCAGCTCTGTGGTTATTTCTCCATTAAGAGGGCATTGGCTGCCCAAGTTCCCAGCCCTTGGTCACAGCTGCAGAAAGGGAAGCAGTGAGAATCCCCATCAGGGCCCCCTTACTATGTTGGAAAAAACTTCTGAGCTTCCACCCAGATTTTGAGCTGTGCTACAGCTATGCCTTATACTTTCAAAAGCTTAACTACTGACCTCATTTTATGGTTTGGCCCCAGACCTAGCCCATCACCAGGTTTGACACAGTACTCCCATCTGGAGTACTGTGTCCAGGTGTGGAGCCCTCAGTACAAGAAAGACATAGAGATTTTGGAAAGGGTCCAGAGGAGGGCGACTAAGATGATCAGGGGGCTGGAGCACCTCCCCTATGAGGACAGGCTGAGGGAGTTGGGCTTGTTCAGCCTGGAGAAGAGAAGGCTGCGGGGCGACCTCATTGCAGCTTATCAATACCTGAAGGGAGCCTACACCCAGGAGGGGAGTAAACTCTTCAAAAGGGCTGACAATAGCAGGACTAGGGGAAATGGATCCAAGTTGAAGGAGGGAAGATTTAGGTTGGATGTTAGGGGGAAGTTCTTTACAAGGAGAGTGGTTAGGCCCTGGAACAGGCTGCCCAGGGAGGTTGTGGATGCCCCGTCCTTGGACATGTTCAAGGCCAGGTTGGACGGGGTCCTGGGCAACCTGATCTAAATGTGTATGTTTGGTGGCCCTGCTAGGCAGGGGGGTTGGAACTACATGATCCTTGAGGTCCCTTCCAACCCGGGTGATTCTGTGATTCTGTGATCTGTGATTCTGTTTGAATCCGTGATCCCTGGGCTGAGGATGATCCTCATCCTTGTTGCCATTCCTGCTCATCTGTTCTTATTTGACACAGTGAGGTGGCACCTCACCAACCTGCATGGCCTCCAGCTCACACTTCCTTTTGAATAGCAGATCCCTCCCCTACTTTTCAGCAGATATGTACCAGCTACTTTTGTCCCACAGTCTTTGGTTCCCCTGAAAGGGAAATTGACTGTGTGAGCCAAACAGCGGCCATATTTCACTCTGAAGAATCATAGAATCATAGAATCATAGAATCACTAAGGTTGGAAAAGACCTAAAAGATCACCCAGTCCAACCGTTCACCTATTCCCAATAGCTCTTACTAAACCATGTCCCTCAACGCAACATCCAGTCTTTCCTTGAACACCCCCAGGGTCGGTGATTCCACCACCTCCCTGGGCAGTCCATTCCAGTGCCTGACCACCCTTTCTGAAAAGTAATACTTCCTCATGTCCAGCCTGAATTTCCCCTGGCGTAGCTTGAAACCATTCCCCCTGGTCCTATCACTAATGACACGAGAGAAGAGGCCGACCCCCAGCTCACTACAACCTCCCTTCAGGAAGTTATAGAGAGCAATAAGGTCTCCCCTGAGCCTCCTCTTCTCCAGGCTGAACATTCCCAGCTCCTTCAGCCTCTCCTCATATGGCCTGTGTTCCAGACCCCTCACCAGCTTCGTTGCCCTTCTTTGAACACGTTCCAGGGCCTCAATATCTTTCTTGCAGTGAAAGAAATCCCATATTCAGGCAACTGAAGACAAGGGACACACTATAACATCACCAATGTTGTCTATATTATACAAAATGACTGTGTATAGTCTACACAGGGTACAATCTATATGTATATTTTTTTCTGATTTCCCATTGCTGTATTCACTGTTAATCAGGAGATCTTGTCCCAGTGAAAATTCTTAATGTGCAAAACCATAGACTTTTCTTGGCTTATTTCTTGGAAATGGCTGTACCTTTTGTAGCTGAAAGTTTCCCAAAATATGAAACATGAGGCAGCTATCTGGCATCACAAACTCCATCCTGAACAGTTTAAGTTTAACAATATAATAAGCAAGAATTTTATTGTGGAAATTGTTAGTCAGCCTTAAGTACAAACATCATTTTCTGTGTTACCTATAATAAGAAGGTAATACTTGTACCCATATATTGAAGGCTGCTGAAGAAAAAGATTGCATATGTTATAACATCACCTGTTCCAAGAAATGTGAAGCAGTCTCTTATACATAAAGTGAGTCTAAAATAGCTTATAAACAACAGCATCAGAATACAAACTTAGACTTCCTCCGGGAGTTTTTCTTTACAGATTTGCAGTAACCTAGCTTTCAACATAAATAACTGAATGCCATTACATCAGGAAAATATTGCCAGCATCTGAAACTCACCTAGTATTTATCTCTTAGAAGGTCTGCACTGCTCCCTGATAGAAACAGTGCATCTTCATGGATGCTTTAATATATTGCAATATACATATTGTATCCAGTGAGGTGAATGAGTGTATAATTTAAATAAATCGTGACTCTCACAGGATTGTAATATTTGGTGTGCAAAGCAATGAATTTATTTCTTCCTAGCTCTCAGGAAGGAATTAGGGAATAAAATTAAAATAAAAGGTGTGAGATACACATGAAGTAACAGTGATGCAAATTTGTTTCATTATACACACATTCGTGAAAAGTATTAAATCATTGTGCAAAAAAATTCACCTAGATTATGTGGTACAGTCATATCAAATTTTGTGGAGGCTTGGAAGAGTGAAGTTGCAAATCTGTGGTAACATATCAATTTTTCCTGAATTTATCACCTGATTTCATCTGACATGGAAGAAGAGTATGTGAAAAAAAAGACTTAGGAACCCAAGGCAATTCAACACCCAGTGCCTTGCTACAAGTAGGTGTTCCTGTTTTGTGCGCCTGATGTCAACAACGGAGCAAGCTGCACAGCTACAAATTCATTCTGCTGCTTAGTGCAAACAGCTGACATAAAATGGGAGAGTATTTGCTTCAATCACTGATTAAATGAGCTGTGGGCAGCATTTTTACATGTCCACAAGCACAACCTTATAAGGGACAGATGGTCAGTCTACCTGCTGTAGGGCAAACTGCAGGTTCAGTAGATCACATCAGTCCAGTTGGAGTCCTACAAGCAAAGAGAATGAAGTGAACCAATTGTGCTCAGTATTAACAATCCATCAGCTGAACAGCTGAGCAGGTCCACAACGGCTAATGAAAAGCATTTGTATTGTGGTAAGCTAGCAGGGAAAATGAATCATGCCATTTCCTTCTGATGGGAAAGAAGGATGCAGTTTCCCTCTGTCCTTACAGCCACAGGAACAGAGAAGAGTCGGACATTCTGCCACAACTTGACAAACAACTACTGCAACCCGTGAGCATCACTTCCATTATACAAAAGCTCAGACACAGACGTGGGAGAGGATGGAAACAGTGGTGAATATTTTCACATTGAGGTGCCAAGGATACTTCTGCAACACAGAACAGTACGGGTAAGAAGTAGGCAGGAATCCAGCAAGTGACCTAATACTATCAAAATAATACTATGACTACTCAAATTAATCCTGCTTTTCAAGAATTTTGCATTTTTTAGTTTGTTCATCCCTACATATATCACAATGTCAAGCTGGGGATAATAACAAATGAGAGAAGATGGAATACAGTACTGGGAAAACCAGCTATGAAGACTCAAGCTGGGTCATGTAGATGCAGATAAGCATCTATTTGTATGCAGACACAGATGTACATATTTTGGGGCCAAGGTATTCCTGGCAAGGTTTTCAGTGGAGGTAACTCATGAATGAGTTTTCTGGTCCTTTGCAATTTGTGGGCAGCAATGATTCATTCATCCCCGGTACAGAATTGTGAAAAGAAGTAGTTCTTTAGGGAATAAATTTTTTTCTGAAATTTTATGAGAAACTACCTTAACTGTCTTCTCTGAATAAACTGCTCACCTTTCAGGTAGAATTAAAAAAAAAATGTTGCTGTTTGCAATCTCCCTAAACACCTGATCCCTTGCCCATTTTACTCTTCCAATGGCAGTACTGCCAGACTGAATGGTGTGAAAATCATGGTTAATGCCTCCAAATCATGAGATTAGTTTACATGTCATTAAATTTCTTCTTAAAGTTTTTGAGTCAAGCCACTTTGCCTTCTAGGATCTGAGCCATTAGAACAGCTGAGGGAATAGCAGTTTCTGAATATTCCAATAATATTTTCTGAATAATTTCCTAATATTTTCTGAATAATTTCCTATTTGTTAGACACATTGTGAAATTGGCAGCTTACTGGTGAATTCTGTGTATTCTTAGCTCTAAAGAGCTCTAAAGAGCTAAGAACCATCTTGCCACGCAGTGGTATGTTTGCTGGAAAATGATATTAAAGGTGGACTGGAATCCAGAGCCATCTTGGTAGATTAGTGCCTCATTGTCTATCATTTTTTAAAAACAATATTTTTTAAAGTCAGAAAACATAAATCATTATTGATTTTCCTCAGATTAAAATTTATTCAACCCTTTGTCCACAATGTCAGAATGCATTGCAGATGAGAAGAGAAAGTGTAGATTTTCTTGAACAAAAAACTGAAACGAAGGAAACAAGTACAGCGCTGCATCTACGAAGGCTGTATGCTGACAGTGTGAGTGTTGTCTAAGCAAAAACTGCATAAAGGATAAAGTCTTTTGGTACTATGTACCAATTATATTAGCAATTTGGATGAAATATAAATACATTGTACCAACAATAAATGTATTTTGCTGACATGGTATTCTTCTTAATTATAGTAAGTTGTACTCTAAAAAGAACTGCTTAAGAGTAGGTAGAAGGGAATTTCATGTATAATTCAGTCTTGAAATGCACACTATTCACGGAATCTTAGATCCCCTGTAGAAAGGGCATTTCTGGGGTTAATTTGGCCAAGGAGATAAATTTGCCATTTGTATTGTGCACTTCTGTCAAATGCAAATACAGAAATACAATAGGATGCAGTTCTCATGAGTGGTATAGAGTGTATGACAAAATCCCTTTTCAGTGACTAAATAGCAGCTCAGTAAATAATCCTGCTAAAGGGAAGGAATTTACTGTTTTTAAAGGTGAGGTCTGTGAAAGCTTCTATTGTACCTGATTTCCTCCACCTCCTTTTTTTCACAACATAGAGTTATAAAGTGGAAAAATATAATTAATAGTTTTGGATTTCTGAAGCCCTGACATCAAAAAAATCTTGCACAAACTGGCTTGTCTCCATCAACAAAAATTAAATTTCAGAGAAACCTAAAGGAAGATTTAAACCTTTCATTATGGGAAACAATAAGCACTATTGAAATGTCTGTCTTGCCACAAATAAATGATCTAATATATCACTTGGTAAAGAATGGATGATTACACTCCTTCAGAACCTGATAAGCTCTTCCTAAATTTGGCTCTTCTAAAGATGTTACAAAAAAATACTTCTATCAAGCGGCTGATAAAAAATGAAAGGAAATACTTTTGAGATAGCACATGTAATTAACCTGGGGAAATCACTGTGAAAAGATGTTATTGAAGCCAATTGATTACTGGATCTCTGACAAGGTGAGATCAGAATATGAACAATGAGAATGCTCATTAACACTTTAAACTTGAGAGAAAAATGTAGTAGGATTGAGTACCCTCAAGCTTCAGAATGGAAGCCAGCAACTAATGGCAGGTAAGAAGAAACTCCACAGATAGACTAATTTGCAATTGTCCATTGATATCCCTGTGAATCATGCAGTGTATATCAACCAGAGACACTGCACAGGATTGAGCTGTCTCTGGTACATTATAGTGTTTGGTATCCACATTCTCTAAAACTCCCTTCTAGAATTGGCAGCTATGCAAGGGGCATCTCTTATTCAAGGGTTAATGGAAAAAAAAGGTGGGCATGAGGGCTCTTACAGGAGGTGAGTACACGATACAGTGCAGGCAAGGCTTGTGGTGAGTCCAAGCCAACAGCTCTGCCAGAGCCCTTCACCCTCCCAGCAACAAGCCCCTACGTACAGGGCAGTTTGAAGTCATCAAGAGGATCATTAGTAGCAGCTTAGTTTCTGTTTTGCCTTTGATCTATGTCCTTCCATATATGCTTGGTAATTTCAACAAGAACCGAGCCCTTTTTTTCATTTTGAATTCCCAATTATAGAATAAAAGTGAATTTGGATGGACCCTCCTTGTCTCCAGCAGACTTTGGTCAGGTCTTCTTCTGGGCATTTACACCCAGTGCATGCTTTGTTTTCATCTGTTTCTAATGTTAATAGGTTTAGCAACTTTTCTGAATAGGTAGAAATCTGTCAGCATGTGAATAGGAACAGGGACATCATTTCCATATATGATGAGTTTATGTAAAAGAAAAAAAAAGAACTGGGGCTAATTTATCCTTCTAAAGCATAAATGTTGTGATTAGCACTGGAATTACTTCTTGCAGTTCCAAAATAATTAAATAATGAGGGAAAAAATGTTCACTCACTGCATAATGAATCTATCCAACAGGGCACAATAGACACAGTTGTATTAAAATCTGGATCATTACCCTTCTTTTCCTGCAATTAAGGGCTCCACAGGATGTGGATGTTCTATTGATATCAGTCAGTCTAATAACACTTTAATTATTTTTAAAAGTCAGATAAGACATACAGAATCTGAAATAAAACTAGCTCAGTCTTGTCATCCAGATCCATCGGCTTACCTTCTTGCTGTTTGCATATGCTTTTAAAAAAATATACGAGCAGAACTAAAGTGCAAGTACCAAATGCTCTAATGCTATCTTACTGAGAAGTAACCCTATGACTATCATGTCATTTGTTTCCTTTAACTATTCCTCAGGGATTAGTTTGACTAGCCTATTGCTTCATGTTTGGATAATGTGGCTAATCCTTTCCAGTTTCATTATTCTAATCACTTGCAAGCTGGCTCTCTTTTGCCTGCCTATATGGCAGCCAGACAGTGCTTCGTTCCTTTGTAAAGTAGCACGCACTGAAAATGCAGAACAACTTTTTTTGTAGCCTCCATTTAAAAGCAAGGCTTGGCAGCTGGTTTAGTGTATGTTTCAAAACTACGTAGACAGAAGGGCCTTTGGGAGATGATGCTTTGCATCAGGCTGTCTTCTTAGATCAGTGCAGACTTTTTAGATTTTCACTTCCAATTGCATTCTATCCATAATTTCTGTGTTTAATTGCTAGCTATAAATGTGCATGCCACTGAAATATCTGAAAACTTTGAAAGGTTTCATTTTAAAGTGTCCCTCTGGTGACATAATACAATTTGTAAGAATAAGTTATGTTGGTATTACATGCAGTCTGCACATTCCCTCTATGATTTCCATGTTGTGTTTGCACAGTTTACTAGTAAAAACAATTTTTTTCCTGTTTCTGTTTTTTCTATTTCAAATTCAATGTAACTTAAAAAAAAATCAACTGGCATTTTGCTTCTCTTTATGCCTAAATACACAGAAGTATATACAAATGGCCCTAAAAAACAAATTTAGACACCAGTGTAATGAGTATAGAACATGTTCTAAGTGATGAACTGAGAGACAAAAAGAACAAAAACAATTTTTCTTTTGTTTATGAAAGATAAACTATTTGAAAAATCTGAGGGAGCAATCAGATTTTACTACCATGATCACAAGAATTGATCCCAAACAGAAATAAACAATTTTTTCAACTTATTTTCAACTTATTGAAGCATTTATCATGTTTGTATACTGTAAAACTGAGGCAAACATTCATAGTAACATGACAGGTTGTATTGAAGACATGTAAAACTCACTACTCCCATCTTAAAGATGAGAAAACTGAGCTGCAAATTAGTAGCTCTGAAAATTTATCCTCAATTACCCTGATCTATATTGAACTTCTCATTTCTTATTAAACATATACTTGAGCAGAAACATTCAACTTTTAACAAACAATCGACTGACAACCTTTTTCTCCTTTGGGCAGAACTTCGTATCATGGATTGATGTGTTGCAAAAAAGTGGTAAAATGAGTTTAAAGATCAGTTTCATCTACCTAAAATTCTTCCTTGTGTTAATGCAAGTGTCTTGATTTCATCAGAAAATATCCTGAGTACATTTGTATGGCTTCACCTATTGCCTCAGTCTAAATATGCACTCTTCAAATGATTAGCTCTATTGATCACAGAAACTTTGTTCTCCTTCTCTTTTGCCAATGGAAACCACTTCTAAACTAAAGACTTCAGCCTCCACTTACCATTGTCCAATTGCTTTTCAGTGCATGGACTATCTTTTGGAGCTGCAGCTGTGAGAGAGTACGAAATCATTTCTTATGTGAACACTGTATGGTTTTCTATTTTGTGCGTGGACAGTCATTTGTTCATTGTTTCAGAGTAGTAAAATCTTTGTGGTCCTACAAGACTAGTCTATTTCAGACAAAAACCCTCTGAAAAAAAAACTGCTTCTGGCAAAGGCTCATGGAAGACATCTGTCAATAGATTTGAACTTTGATTTTTTCTCAAGGATGGACCTATCTTCAAGGATAATAAACAATAAATGATGAGATGCATTAAATATATATATGTGATTTAAATAGTCCCTACAAGTAACTGGGAAAGAAAAGAGAAGAAATGAAGTGGGCTGGACATTGTCCCTCAGTACTAATCATAATGACAGAACCGCACAGTCACAGAGTCACAGAGTCACCGAATCAGAGTTACAGAATCATAGAATGGCTTGGGTTGTAAGGGACCTTAAGGATCATCTAGATTCAAACCCCTGTCATGGGATTGCCACCTGCTAGATCAAGTTACTCATGGCCCCATCCAAACCAGCCTTGAACACCTTCAGGGCTGGAGCATAAGCAACACATCTGGGCAAGTTTCAGTTCCTCACCACACTCTGAGTAAAAAAAAAATTCTTCCTAGTATCTATCTTACCTCTTGTAGTTGAAAACCGTTCCCCCTTGTTCTATCTCAATCAATGCTTTTTATAATCTCCCTTTGAATAATGGAAGGCCACACGGAGGCCTTACTAAAATTTTCTCTTCTCTAGGCTCAACATGCTCAGCTCCCTCAGCCTTCCTTTATAAAAGATGCGTTCTGCCCTCTGATTATCTTTATAATAATAAAGTGAAAATAGATTGGTCATCTTATTTCAGCCACATTTAAGTGCATTGCCATGGAGCTATGGCAATGTGTTATATGACACTACTGTTCACCAGCATACAGTATTATGACCTGCAATTTGGAAAACGTAATAACACATCATATACATATTCATATCATATAAATATACATCAACTCGCTTGCATCAACTAAACAAAACAAATTAAATCTCATGGTTGTCTCCATAGACAGGACAATCTGGTTGTAAAACTAGCCTTCATTGAGACTAGATTGACTTGATTTTACAGATCTATGGTGAATCCTGTATGTTCCTCAACTTTTACACTTATCTTCTTGATGATTAAATTTATCTTTATAAATATAAAAATATATAAAAATATATAAATATATATATATATAATAAGTATATGGGAAAATGGCCTATCACTTTAAATCCAAATTTTCATAGATACTCCTTCAGCTTTTTCATATATATTCTACTGGTTCAGTTTTCCTGGGGAAAAAAGAATCGTTTATTCTCTATGATGCTTGCTGAATCTATGAGAGCTGTTCTGAAAGTAATGCCTCCTATTTTATGATGTTGGTGGTATAGCAGTAGGGGTTGAACTTTTGTGCCAATATTCTGATACACTTCATTGTTGTGTGTAACAGATGGCAGCACAAGGGCAGTCCAACAAAATAGTGTCTAACATGGAAGTGCTTATGAAGCAAAGGTGTGTCACTGAAATCCTCCATGCAGAAAAAATTGCACCCATTGACATTCATCATGCTTGCTGAATTTTTATGGAGACCTAACAGAGACACAGTGAGGCAGTGAGTGTTGTATTTTAGCAGTGGTGACACTGACAGTGTGTCACCTCCACTGGTGCAGATTTCTGAGTACAGGGCATGAAGGCTCTTGTTCATCGCTGGCAAAAATGCATAGCTAATGGTGGTACTATGTTTCAAAGTGACCTACATATGTCAAGAATGAAAGGCTCAAATGGTAGAAAAAAAAAAAAACTGATGATTTTTCAAGCAGTTAATTGAAATCTGGTAAAATGTTTCTATCGCAGTCTCAGGGAGGGAAACAGACAAAATGAGAAGCAAACTTGTTGATAGTAGGTAGCAAACTTTTTCTTCATCTGTCTAAACTGATGCCAGGAAAAGTAATCAGTATTTAAGAGTTCGCAATAGGTTTCATAATGGCATTCCATAAAGAGCATGGACTAAAAACTTCTCTTAGTTAAAATATTCATTAACAAACTACAGTGCTGTTATTATGCATTTAAATTGGTATAAATGAAAACATAACCCTAACACGTGCATTTTATAAAACTGTCTTCTGATCTAAATGGTCCATTATAACAGGCTAGGACCTTTAGTAACATTAATTCCATTTACATTACTATGAAAATGGACTGCTTTTACTCTGATGTGTTTCTGTATATACAGATTCCTTATACAGTTCTTTCAGTTAAAGAAAAAGAAAAAAGAAAAAAAGAAAAAAAGAAAAAAAGAAAAAAAGAAAAAAAGAAAAAAAGAAAAAAAGAAAAAAAGAAAAAAAGAAAAAGCAAACATTGTTTTTTCTTGAATTTGTAGTTAACCTTACTGAGATAGCTGGCAGTAATATTTCTTGCTTGATGAACTGTACTGTTCTTGGAATGTCCAGAGCTTCTTCATAAGAATCCAAACGCTTATACAGGGCAAAAGGTGGTTTGGGGGTTGTCTGTTTCATAATGCTGGAAGAGGAATGAAAGAAGCAATGAAGGCACCTGAAGTAGCTTGGGTGGTTGTTTTTTTTTAATCTTTGGAGGACTTTTATTTGAGGAAAAATAATCTGTACTGAAGACATCTAATGACTTTTTACTGTGACTCTCTTAATGCTGTGGTATAAAATAAACTGAAGAAAATGCAGACCACAACTTGATTGTTCTGTAGAAGGATCTGATTTTTGATGTGCATTTGAATGTACAATTTCTGAACCGTTTTTGGCTTTTGGATTTACTAAATACATCTTAGGTTGTTTAGTATTACTTTACAAGCACCCATAAGTCTCAGCCTGGATTAACACATCATGCTAGAGAATTCTGGCTATGTTATCTTTTCCTTTTGATGGCCCTAGCTGATCAAGGGATTTAAAATGCTTTTGTGACTCTGGACCTAAGCAGCCTTGTCTGCATTAAGGAAAGGAATGTAAGAATTTGCTTATATGATTGTAGCTCATGGGAAAAATTACACTGATCTTGAAAGGCTGTCTCTGCTCTTTAAAATGCCATTTTCTATTTCGTTTATTGTTGTGTGCACTCCCTGTTTAGTTAAGCAAAAGTAATAGTCAGCTAATGTATAAAGAGACTTCTTTAAGCCCACCTGGTATTAAGTCATGCTTTAACTTTAGCAACGTTGTATAGGAAGATTGTGAAGTTGAAAATAATAGACTCTGTGTTTGACAGCTTTCCCCTCAACATCTGCTTTATGTTTTCTCAAAACACCTTGTCATATACTAAATTAAGAGAATCCAAAAAGCACAGATGAATATTTGGGACACCAGTTCATAGTTGTATGTCTGCCTCATTTGTCTGTTTGCTAATGTCAGCTTCAATTTGAGTCTACTTAATAGTCAAAACAAACTAAATCAAAATATAATGAACCTTTTATTATAACTACTATGGTTTTTTTTTATAAGAGCAATTAAAAAGAATTCTGACCCTTATTTTTTATGTCTTAATCTTGAAAGATTTAAATGAAGATAATTCACAACTTGAATTAGATTATTCACAACTCAAACCACAACTGTATCTTATCATCTTCATCATATGGATGTGTTTTTTTCCCATTAAGACAAAAGGGAAAATACATTGAAGACAAACTTCTAATGTAAGCAAGGATGGAAGAGAATGTGACAGTAACCTCTCTTGCTGCTGTCAGCCAACTGATTCTATTTAAATCCAACTTCTTCAGTTTCTGAGGGCAGTGAAAGTTTGCTTTTAATTTAGTTTCAGCCATGACTTAGCTGTTCAGAATACAAGCATATGTACGGCACCACCCATTTGTGTGATCACTGGATATACCATACACTGAAGCAGCAAGTGTTTCTCTGGAATGGAAGCAAGTCTTTGACAAGTCCTGGAAACAACCACAGAGGGCTTAGTTTCTTTAGCTTGGCAGGAGGGGAAGGATGACAGAGTTACAAAAGCTCAGCCCTGCTAGCTCTGATCATTGTATGTTTGAGTGAGTAAAGCATACACATAACTTTAAACACGAGTAATCCTACTAAAATCCATACTTTTCCTCAGCAATATGCAAAGATATACAAACACATTAAATCTCATAATCTTTTTGATCTGTGTGGCATGCATGTGATCTGTTAGTGTTGGTTTCAATTTGTTTCCAAAACTTTTTTTAAAGCACTATCAATTCTTCCATTTCATCACACAAAGCCAACTACTTTGTTGCTTCGCTTTGTTTTACTTGTAGGCTACTACAAATTTTACCTAGAGTAGAGGGAAAAAAAAAAGATAAGAATTCATGCACAAATTCAGGATGCGATTTTTAAAAAGGTTACAAGAGTCTGGAAGAATTGTAAATTATACAAGTTGCCTATCCTAAGTTATAGAGTGCTCACTGACATAAGAAATTTCCCTAACCTATTGGTCTTAGAAATTTGGAACTGTGACCAGAGGACTGTAAATGTCTGCTGCAAAGAACAGCTCTTCTTAAATTTATACATAGAAGTTATCAGCTTTTTCTTTTTCATACGGATTTTGCGTGTGTGTGTGTGACAACAAGACCATTGTTTTGTATCACCAGACTTAATGAGAACAGTGAGGAATAATATCAGTTAGTACTGAACAAATCTCACTCAGCAGTTCTTGAATGTCTTTTAACTTCAAAAAATACAACTTTTGAAGAGAAAAGCACATCACAGTCTTTATACATACATGTACATGAGTTAGAAAAATGTAGCACAGTATAATAAACACAATAAAATTTTTCACTCCTATTCAGTGTTATTTAAGTGTACTTCTTAAAAATGTTGTCATATAACAAATTAACTCTGCAGTTATTAGGAATTGGCCATTAAAATATTCTTTAATATTGCATTGTAGCATATTTTTCCTTGCATAAGATATATACTTGTGTTTTCTAACTAAGCAGTTTATACTATAGTTACTCCCTCCTTTAAAATCTCAGATTGGTATTGAAGATTTTCTATGAAGAACATATGTTCTTGCAAATTTCTGTAACATAAATAAATAGCACCCCAATGAAATCCAAATAATTCAATTTTTTTTATACATGCAGGAAAACCAGTTGGACTGGAGAATAAGTCTGTAAGCTATATTTAACAATTAGTTTAATACACAGGCTCCTTGAGGACAAAAGACAGAAGGGCTTCCAATTTTCTGTATGGTGGTAGATCACTCACAGCCTCAGGCTAATGAGCTGTAGTTTATTTCACTGACCCTTCCTGAAAACCCTGTAACAGCATTTGAAGTGTGGTTCCAGGGTTGCTATCATCCATCCTGATTTCATATTTCTCATTATGCCAAATATATCCAATCAAAACTTAAAAAATATGAAAATGTTCCAGTATGAGTAAAGTGATAACAGCGCTGTTCACTGACAATTTGATCAAAAATAAAGCAAGGATGGCCAACAGTGAAAATACAGATGTGTTTTTGGTATAGAAATCCAAAAGAGCTCAGTGCCAAATACTTCCTATGTAACAGCCTAATGAGATCGGGTGCATTTTTAGAAGTCATCAGCACCGCTGACAATTTTGTTCAAAAATGTTAAAGGGAAGGGAGTTCATCTGAAACTTTGACCCTCATTGTGGGAATCACTTTTCAAAGTCTGATCTGGAATAATTTATGTACTAGATTTACAGAGCTCTCATAAAATAAATATATTAATAAAACAACCTCAGATATTCATTTTGATCTGAACAAATGACAGCCTAATAATTCATGGTGGAACAGTTACTCTGGCCCTGATTCATCAAGAAAGTGAGTACAGACCACAGAGCAACTGTGTCAGTGACGGGCAATGGGTTGGTTCTGTGCATATATATGCACAGCCTTAGCAAGGCTGTGTGCAGCATAAGCATTTCCAATTGGAGAATTTATAAACCAAAAAAGAAATACTTCTTATACAACATGAGGGATATGAGGGGTTCAAGCAGAGAGTAGAGGACTAATGGAGAAAAGTAGGCTCTCTGTGCTTCAAATATATTTTAAAATACGGAACTAATAGGCTCCGGGGAGCACAGAAGAGAAAGGGATGTGAGAGCTGGCTGGGGATACAGGTAAAAAAATGACACAGACAAGTGTTACACGAGCAAATCTGAACAGTTATATAACTTTCTAGACACTTTCTTGATGTTCAATATTTTTGGATATTTGCCAATTACTGCTTCAGCTGAGATTCTTTGCGATAAATTTAAGATTGGCCAATGTTAGTATGAAAATCAGGGTTGATGTTTTGTTGTGGGTTTTTTGTTTGTTTGTTTTTGTTTTTGTAGTGTTGTTTTTGTTCTGTTTTGTTTTGTTTTAAATAGAATAATAAAACCAATCAATAACATTCTGCCTGAAGTAATTTCTTGATCAGTGTAGAGAGTATTCAACAGGTAGTACTGTAATCATGATAGCCTGCCAAAATAAGTAACATAGAATATCATGTTAGATGTATTGTTGATGATTTTCATTGTACTTAATCCTCCTTTTTCATTCTTTCTCCTTTATTTCTACACTCTTCTTTAACAGTCATCTTTGTTCTTATCTTCTGTTTCTCCTCTCCCCCTTTTTTTTTCCCTTACTTCTTTCTGATATACTTTCATCTGTTCTGTCTCTCCTACCTTTTAAAGCTCCACAGATGAGGTTTGCTATGGTGGCTGCTATTTTGCTTCAGAATCTGCTCTGAAATAAATTTCATTTAAGCTTGAAAAAAATGCAGGCCATTTTTCTACATGTTGTTTACTACAAATGTTTTAGGAGCTTTTGATTCCCTGAAATTGTGATTGGCTCATAGTCCTTCTCAGCCTTAGAACTGAGCATAGATAAATGCAGCTTAGCTTGTTTTGCTCCTGAAATAAGTTCCTACAATGTCATTCGCACCCTGGGACACCTGTTCCCTGGAGGATAGCCTCGCTTTAGTGAACTGCTCTCAGTTCACCAGGCACTGGTTCAGTTGTGACAATTCTGCCTGCATCTGCAATATTTTCAAAGGGTCTGAAGACTGAACTGCTTCAGGAGACTAGAAGGAAGCAACCCCTGCGCTTGGCTATCGCATTGCTCTGGTGACACATGACACTCTTTGTGTACCTGCCGAGTTCAATATTGTAGAAAGTGGCACTCTTATTCTTGAAATGGGCCTTTTGACTGCTTTAAACCTCTGTGTCGCTAATGGATGTGTTTCCACCCCAAAAGAACTGAATAAACCTCCTTGTTTAACCTCTGCCTCCATTGCGACAGGCTACGCTGAGTCCAACACTGGGCTGTGCTCTAGTGTTGGTTCATCAGAAAAGAAGTAACTCCAGTACAACAGGAGCTTAGATGTTTGACTTTGTCTGGGTGGAAAAAAAGGCTGTCCTGAGAGCTACAAAAGCGAAAACACAATGGCTTCATAGAATGCACTGGCTCAAACTCTTGCTACTAGGGAAAAAAAGAGACAGTTTTTTGCTTCTGAACGTATGCAAGCTGAATACCCCCAACAGCAGGGAGTACATAAATCCCCATGGTATGTAGAATCTTTTATCAGAGATATGCCATGTAGCACAGGTGTTACCACCCTGATTTAGACCAGTTTCCATTTATTCCATTCCTTAGTCCCCGAACATATCTAATAGTAGGTGTTTCTGGGGGAAGTATTAGAAGCACAACATAGAATGGCTGGCAGGAATGGCTTACAGAGAAAACATATTTTCAACTTTTTTGTTTGTCAGAGTTTAGCCTATTTGGTGTCAAGTTCCTTCTTAAGACATTTATAATGTCATTTGAATATTCTTATTATTTGATGAAAGGGACAAATCATGGGCACATTTCAATCACATACTTTTCAAGATTCAATAATAGGAAATCAGAGACATTTTCACACCAATGCTCTGGATTTATACTTAATGCTGCCTAGAGAATGATGATGCTGATTTTGCCAAACTGCTCTTGTGTCTGTTTTTACTGCACAGTTTTGTTGTGCTTAATACAATGGCAGACTCACAGTAGAATTTTTGTATTGTATTGTATTGTACACATACTATTGGTTGGAAATTGATTTTTTTTTCCATATGGCAGTTGAGCAGGATGAAATTATTTTAAGATGCTTGATCCCAAATAGAAGCATTACTCTACTTGTAGTCCACATAGTAGTATCCAAAGAAGCAACTGTGGATTCTGTGGTCCCACATGTCATCTTTTACAATTAGATCTTTTTCTCTAACGTTAATTGAAAACACTGTGATACTTATATGTGTGTCTATCACTCTCAGACTAATGTACATAGGTCACTCCAAAAGTAATGCTTCTTATTTTATCTCCATGGAAACTACAACAGTTACAAAGAGCACAATAACACTATCAGATAGAGAAAATTGTCAGATACAAAACATGATTTTTCTAGGACAGTACAGTTAGGTTGCGGTTGGACTCGATAATCTTTAAGGTCTTTTCCAACCTGAGAAATTCTATGATTCTATGATTCTATGAACACAGTCACCATCACTTTATATGCACTTTCACCAGTTGTGAAAAACAGCCTGCATATCACACTCATAAGAATCTGCACCAGCAGAGGTGATGTGCTGTCACTGTTACCAATGATGAAACACACCACCCATTGCCTTACTGTGCTCACATCCACTGTTTGGTCTCCCTAAACGTTTGGCAAGCATTGAATGTCAATGGGTGCGATTTTTTCTGCATGGAGGATTTTGATGATACACTTTTGCTTTATATGTATGTTTATGTCAGACACCATTTTGTCAGACTGTCCTTCTTCTGCCATCTGTCACATGGCAACAAAATATAATGGAATACTGGTGGGAAGGTTCAGCCTTTACTGCCATACCACCACCATCTGTCCCTGACATTGTGGAACAGCACAATAACATAGAAGGCATTACTTTTGGAGCAACCCTCATATAGTATTGTTCTGTGATAACTAATTGCTAGTAGTTCAAACCAGTTAATATGTTTGATGATACATATTAAAATTGTGGTAAGTACTATATGGGACAATTCCTTCCATGAAAGAGTCCCAACTCCATGAGGAGAAAATGAACCACCTCTCTTTCTGAAAGATATTCTCATGCCTTATGAAATCAACCTACATCTCAGAGAATGTTTAAGTGAATTAACAAAGGAAAAATGTTTTTTTCTGAAACATTTACAACTCCTTTTGCCATTTTCCCACACTGACGAACATGAATAAATTGATTTTGATATTTTCAAAAACAACAAGTTTTGAGTTCTAAAGCCACTGTCATAACATAAGCACACACTGAAAAGTCTATACAATTCTGTAGTACTTTCTAGCCATTTGTCAGAATAAATATAAGAATATATATAATATAAAAATAGAAAATATTCAGTGCAACTGTGTAATTTATTTCCATTAAATTCTGTTGCTTGACCCTTCTTTTCTAGAGATGTCTATGATATACCTTACCCTTTCAAAACAGCTCTAGAAAATGGCCCTCACATTTTCACAAGTAAGTAAATAGCAATTATCCCAATGCAAATTTTATTTGTTGCATTGGTACAACAATTAAAATCTAGTTTTTATGGAGATCTGAAAACTAGACTATGACAGTAGATTTCATTTCACATTTGTGTCATCTGTAGAATTTTTGGAGGAGGAAACATTGCACAGAGAAATATTCATCCATGCATTATCCCCAGGGAAGTTGGAAAAATGAAGGTTTTAATAAGGCTTTGAAAAACTGTAACAATCAAAGCAAAAAGGGGAGGAAAACAAAGAAACAAATTAAAATGCTAGAAATCTATTGCCTCATTTAGGTAAAATTACATCATTTTACATAGTAGGTAAAATGACATGCTTACCAGATGCTTCCTACTGTACATCGGAAACATTAAGATAGCAATGCATATTAATGCTGTGCAAAACCTTATTGTGATAAAAAGATATGAAATACTTGGCACAAGAGTAAAAAAATAATATCACAATGGGATTATTTTGATATTTTGAAATTCCGAAAGGGGCTTGCTATTCTTCAATTGCTAAAATAAAAGACAGTGTGAAAATGGTACTTCTGAAAATAAATGTTATAGGAAAGGAGGCCTTTGATACTAATTAGACACTGAAATTATAAACTTTGTGATGGTTAAGAGATACTGAAGCAAGGTTCTTAGCTAACGAGCTGCAGCTGGAACACCTGACCCCATACTTGTCTCTTACACCAGGCTGACCTATTTAGCTGGCCTGGTGATAATCCAAGGTACTCATCTCTGCGAGACAGCTAGGAATTTACTGCCTCATTGTGTCACAGATGACAGAGCTGGGTGGTTAAATCAGTCTGTTCAGGTTCATCATCGGTATGGAGCATCAGCAGACTTTCACCAACCAGCTAGTGGCATGGGGTCAGCCAGAGAACTCCAGGAGGGTATCCAGGATAAGCAAGAAGGTAGCCAGGGCAGGACTGGAAACTGACACTCCTGCATCATCCCCTGAAGGCTTTGGGTCCTGGGCCACAGGCAGGGTATCAGAAGGTCCCAAGGGGGGCCAATACAGAAACCCTTATACAGAGCGACTGTCAACAGCCACAGCTCATCACAACTGAAATGTGGTTCTAATTGACACTCATTAATCCCAGTTATATAACTAGAAAAAAAACTCATTAAGCCTTGTGCATAGAATATAAAGTTCATGTGTTAGCATGGCTTTTGATCAGGTATTCCAATCTGATTTCTGATTCTGTTCTGGGTAAAGTAACTAACTAACTAACTAACTAACTAACTAACTAACTAACTAACTAACTAACTAAAACCAACAGAAAGGCACTTATTTCAGACAATAAATATCGATTCATACTCAGCTGACTGAATTTTCCCAGTATTGTCTGATTAGTGAACTGATTTTGGTTTTCCCTGAAGGGCAGAATACACACAGGGAGGTTCTAGACTACCCTGGAGAAAGGAGCTAGCAATTATTTTTCCCAACAGTGTTTCAGGAGTACATTATAACTGGATACTTTTTCTGCTACTGAGAAAATGACATCTGTGCTCGGTCTCTTTTCCTCTCACAGCAGATAACATGAGATTCTGAAAGAAATCAAGTGGTAGATGAGGTAGCCGGGGTGTAGGTAGCAGAAAACTCCTCAGCGTTTTAAAAATCTCAGAGTAACAGCAGCAGTCCAAAGTTACAAAATAGCCCCATTAACTTGGATTTCCTCAAATAAGATATGGCATCATATCATTTTTCATTTCAAATGACTAACCTGTATCTCAGGTGAGAATGATTAAATCCAAGTAAGCTAATGGGATTAGGAAGATTTTCCAAGTGGCAGATTTATATACCCTTTCATTTTTTCTAAACCATTTTCAGTATGAATTTGGAGAATTTGAGATACAATGACTAGATATCTGCAAGATGGATCTACTTGTACTTATAAGGACTGCTAACCTATACCTCAGGAAGGCAAGCTCAATTAATTTGTGATTGAAGTTGTTCTGAGAAAACTAGTCTCTTACAATAATAACTGGTTATGTATAACTACAACCAGTGCATAGTTACTTATCATATGAAGATTGTTATCTATTTATGCTCTGAGCACTTTTCTTCTCTGCTTTCTGTTTATAGCAGATATGGACGTGACACAGTCTGGTTGATAAAGTTTAGATGAATTAAGGTAAGATGTGTAAAATTCCTATAATGTAGAGACAAAATGAACTATTGTGATTGATCAACTTATAGCATGTGTACACAAAATAGTGCTCAACACTGAGGTTACTGTAAGAAGAGCTGCAGTGACACTTGGCTAGATCTTTTCTTTTCCCATTAATAAGGCCCAGAATGAAAATTCTAAGTAACAGATATGACTTTTTGTCAATTACACATGGTAGTCAGAAGTTAAGACTATTTCTTCTCCTTAAAGATACAATAATAAACGAGCAAAAGAAAAGGAAAAGTTATGAAGCAATTTTAACTCAATGCTTCCACTTATCTCATCAAAAGTTGTTTTTGAATATCTTTCTTATTTTTGTGGTGTTTAATTGCAGTGTGCATTTGATTGAATATCTTAAGTTTTTCCACTACAAGTACAGAGACTGGCCTCATCCCAAACATCATGTCAGGGTTCATGGATACAGAAGCTTCTGCATACAAGGCACTGCCTGTGGAGTTGATAAGCCAGATGCTGATGAGCTACCTTTTCTTCCTAAGTGCAATTTTGCCTTGAATGGTAGTTGATTATGAAGACCATCCTCCCCCTTATATTGTTCAGATAAAAGTCCGAGGCAAATACGTCTTTAGAACTACATACAAATTACTGTCTATTTAGCAAAAGGTTGAATTGCCACAACCTCATGCACAACACATTTTGCTACTCCATCCAGCTGCTTTTCTGTTCCTGGTAGTGTCTTTATTCAGTGCTCTTTTTTTAACAAGTTAATCCAATAAAACCTATGAAAAGAATTTAGTGCTGTTTTGTTGCTCAAATCAGTATTAGGTGTTCATGTTGAGTGTCCTAAAATAATTGTAGTCAAAGAACCATTACTTCTTAAATTATAGTCTGGATTTGGAGAGCAAGGGAATGTTTACAGAAGGATAAATTATTTAATGTTTCTTCTGAGAAAATAGCTAGAGTTTTACTTATCTGGTTACTTTCACAGAGAAGCAGCATTGAATTCTGAGTTCAAATATTTCTGTGTTTGGACAAAAAACAGTCCTCTGAAAATATGACTGGGTATTATATTTAACTGAGGAGGAAGGAACTTTTAGTGAATTCTTTGTCCTACTAGAACGCTGAAAATATCTTCTGAAATTTGTTATAGTGAGTATATTTTTTCATACATAAAAGCACTGAGTTTTGTACTCACTTAAAAACATACATTTTTTTTCATCTTTCAAGAGCTCTTTAGTCTTCAAGAAGTATCTGATACTGAACTGAAACATGAAATCTAAATCCTGCATATTATAAATCCACAAAGAAATAAGTACTGGAATCATTTTTTTTTAGATAACTGTGAGAAATAATTTTTAAAGGTATTTCTATTTTGATTTGCATAATTCATCTTTTATTTTAATGACATTTTATTTTGCTGCAGCAGTAACACATCACTCTTCATGTTTTGTTAAAACATAACCAGTGATCCTCATTTTCCTAGCATTTTTCTACAAATAGTACATATTTTGCTGATAATCTTCTGATCAGAATGAACATCTATATACAGTCAGGCATCTGGAAAGTGAAGCAAATTTTCTGATGAAGTTCACTGGTTCAAATTAATCCCTATGCTTGAAGGCCTTTTCTAGATCATGTTTTCTGCCCCTACTGCTCCCTCCTCCTTCCCTCCCCCTGCAATGCCCTGACTGGTGTCTTCCCACAGCTCAGACTCTACTTTCATCTTCAGCATACTGTCTCTTGGCCTTCCTCCATGGCCTCCACCCACTGAGAGCATTATTTTGTTTGCCGAATGAAAAGAGCTTGTTTTGAACCTTCCACTTGATCCCCATCAATGATGATGTCTGAGTGCCACCTTTTAGCGGTGCCTTGAAAGATGTGTACTATGCTCATCCCCTACCTCTGCTGTGTTTTGTTGTTGTTGTTTAGGTTTTCCTGTGGTTTCTTTCTTTTTTTTTTCTTTCCATCTTGCACCATTTACTATTCCCTCTGCTATGACGTTTGTGGGAATTCAGGAAATTTGTGTTCAATATGTAGGACTGCCACAGATCACTTTTTGTATGAACTCAAGTAACCCATCAATAAGAACACGTGCATTTCCAGTTTGCTTATGCAGAGAGATAAGACGGAATCTAAAAAATGACTTGTTATTTTGTGTACCAATGGGGGATCCATATAACTACCCATGTAGTGCCCTTTTGGCACTTTTCAAAATATTTCTGCTTCTTCTGCATTTTCCATTTACAATGCAACATCATTTACATTCCAGTAAATGACTACTTTGCATACACTTAAAGCCATCTTTTTAACTTAGCTACCAAGGGAGCTAAATGGAACTGTGATTCCTATAGGAAATTTTGCTTCTCTGTAGAAAGTGAAATACTAATTTTGACCAGCTGTGCAAAAAGGCTTTTTGGAGCTGCTGGTTCTTGTCAGACTACAGGCCCATATGCTGTACCCTTAGCATGTGAGAGGAAAGGGCAATGTATACATCAAAATTTAGAAGACTGGAGCACACCAGCACTCAGAAAGACCTCTGACTAAAACTGGAGTGAATACCCAATCTATAGCATGCCTTTTTTTGAAAGCAAAGAGACCAGTGGCTTCAGCTACAAAGGCATTTTATCCCAAATTGGTGGAACTGCAAGAGTACGACCTCATAACCAGCTGCAAATGGTCTGCTGCTTACAAATGCAAAACTGTTATTCTGTTAATGTATTATATTAGAGTAACAGAGGAAAGTTTATGATAAATTGTAGCACATCCATGGCCTTTGAACTCCAGATGTAGGCTCTGCCTTTTATGGGTTGTGGGAAATCTTGGGGTTCTGACTGGAATAACCACAGGAAAACACATGTCTCATTCATTCACAAATGAAATGCAAATGAAAATTCATTTATATATTTGTATAAAAATATTACATGACAATACACAGTGTCTTCCTTCAATTAGGGCTCAGATGAGGGATAATTTTCTTCCCAAAAGCTGTCTTTAAAGCAAAAGGTGCATGTTATTCTAAAAGACTATGTTAAGACTAAAATTATAACGAAAATTAGTAATGGAGTAATATGAAATATTCAGGCAATTAAAAAGAAAAGGAGAGAAAGCAAGTCAGAATGGATGGTAGAATGTAAACAGAGTGAGAGTTCAATTTTTTGTATAAAAGTATTCGGAAATGGGGAAAAAAATCCATTTGATAATTAGTATAAAAGGTATTTGGCTACTGGCATTTTCTTCATAATTTTTAATGTACAAAAAATATGTTTATAAATATATTTTTATAAATAAAATGCTGCAGGCTTTGTTCAAATTGATATTATGTAGATTACAGTGGTACTGAACATCCAGCAGCAGGGAAAAATAATGAACAGAGACATCTTGGTATGAATTGCATGTGTAGTCTTATTTTATAGCAAACACTTGCTGAAGCTACCACGAAGCAAGCAGAATACCACACATTGGCATCATGACGGGTATTAAAAAATGTAAGAATGTGTTTATTATTTTCTGTGAGATAGTCTGTGTTTTTATAGGCTGGTTCATTTGCACTCTGCTGTGAAATACCTTAAAAGGTAACACAGTATTCTAACTACAGCAGTAATTTATTACACCAGTTAATCTTGTAAAATTGCCCTCTGGATGTAATAATTTGTTATTCTTTTATTAGGCCTTCTTCTGCATACCATGTTTATCATAAAGATGTCACCAGTGTGATGCCTAGCAACGAGTACAATGTTCCGGAGGTGTTTGCATACATTTTCCTGAGGGAGAGATCTGCCTTGTCCCTGCCTGGGAGAGCTGTCAGTGTATTCTGATGTATGAGGGATAAAAGGAGTCCCTGCTGCAGTCTCCAATAAGCTGAAGTCACGGCCTGAAAGTACTGACTTGGGCATCACTATGCTGTGTTAGAAAATGTGTCAATTATCAGATGGAGTGCCTAAGGGTATCGCCAGTCTAGGTCATAAAACCATCAGGACTGAGGGGAAAAAGAATTGATGAGGAAGTAAGTTGAGTTAATTGATAACTAGGAGGACTGCATGTGAAATGTATTCAGTATAACCTGGACTCATCTTTCTTGCAGAGTAATGAATGAATATGGAAAGTTTAAAATATCTCCAAATTTTGGCCCAGTGTCACTACTTTCTATCCACACTTGTAATATTTTACCAACTTTTCCATTATTTCTTTTTTAAAGAAGTCAATCAGGACAAGAAGCTATAAAACTAGAAGCAAAATCATGCTAATATCTTATAGCTCTTTTTCTATTGCAATTCCTAATACACTGTGCGACAGTTTGTATGTGAATACAGTGGGGGCCACTTAGTTATCTAGCCTGAGGTCTGATTTGTGAAATCTTTAGGAGCTATTAGTGTAGGTATTTGTGGCATTTACTCAGAAAAAGTAAGGAGTAAATATTTTTATTCCTGTCCACACCCTACTTCCAGCAGCATTCAGTAACAGAAATGAGAAGAACATCAAGAGTCCTCTAAGTATTTCAGTAATTCAGAATTTCACTTATATAATCGATAGTGATTATCCAGTCATACTGTGCAAGAGCAACACTCTCACGAGTAATGTACCTCATTTTTGCCATTCAGAGGCACATATATAACACCACTGAATCATATTGAGCTATATGCCTACAGGACAACAAAATTTGATTGTCTGCCAGAGGGTCACTCAAGATGAGGTTATCATCTGCACAGGTGCTCCCCAATAAAACAGAGATTTTTGAGGTGGTTCTTCTCAATAGTCAAAGGATTTGCAGTAGTTCTGGAGACTTCACTTCAAATGCACACTATTTTACCACAGTTGTTTCTGCAACCAATATTATCCACACCTTTGAGCACAGAAGCGTGGAGAATAGGGATGGTGCATAATGAAGTAACTTGTCAAGGTCACACAAAAACACTGTTTTTGCGGATGGGAACCAAAACTACTCTCTCAGTCCATAACTTTAATTACACATCCTTCCTTCCTCTCAGATTTCTTTAGAAAATGTTTTTCCTACTTATCTACCATCTATAACACGTTCATTTCTCATTAATCTAGTTCTTTTCATAGAAAAGCTAGCTACACATATGTAGGTCTCCAACATTTACAATTACCTTCCAGTTGCTACAGGAATGCTGCATTGTGAGAGTAGTGTCATGCTTTAGCTGAATGTAAAGTCAGTACCACAGTAAAAGGAAAAAGTCTGTTCATGCCATGATGATAACACAAATTCACCTCTCTGTCCAAGGGGAAATGTGAAGAGGGACAAATAAATGCATTTTCATTATTTCTACTATTTGACTCTGTTCACTCTTCAGAGATACCTCTCTTCATGCAGCAGTGCGTGATTCTGTATAAGGTAGACTGCTGGAACAGCCGCAAGTACAAATGCAAGACATTTTTTGTAGATGAAAGGAAAAATACAGTATAACATCAACCTATTGAAAATAGTCTGAGAATTACAGCCAAGAACTTCTGACTTGTGCTTGGCTGGTTTCTCTGCACTCAATACATGGAGGGAGAAAAGAGCCCCACTGAACCTTCCACAGCAGCTAAACATGCATGCTGTTGTGCTCCCTGCCCTGTGCCCTGGGAACGTTCACTGCAAATACCTGGGACAGTCACATCTGAATATGCAATAAGTTTGCAAAATTATAGACAGAAACAGCGAGAAATTGGATTATTTATCATAAGGAAATTATACATTTTCAGGGGGAAATGAAAACAAAACTTACAAAGCAGGTTTTAATTTCACAGTTAGTTTTTCAAAAATATTTCTGAACGTTCCTGTGATGTCAAAAGCACTCTGTCCTCTTCCTCCTAGCAAAGTACTGAATAGTCTATGAAACAAGGACCTAGATGTCATCAGCTTTCTATGTTTGATCCTTTTAAGAAACAGACCCCGGGAGCTATAGATAGGGTAACCAGAGGGACACTGCTAACACATGGAGAAATTGTAAATAAATTTCTGAGTGAAAAATGGAATTAGCTGGAAAACTGAAAGTACCGGAGGAAGAGTTTTGATTCTGAAGAAAGTCTACTTTCCATCTGACAATTGTTCTAATAGCAAATTACTGCAAACTCTTCAAAGGCACATGTAGATTCTGAAATCAGTGTACGTACTGTTCAGAAAGAACATTATGGCCCATATTCTTGAGCAGATGAGCAGATGCACTCTGAATCACCTTGTGAGGTTTTTTCTTTCTCTTTAGCAAACCTCATTCCTAAGTTCTATGATTTGCAGTACTCAAGCCTGGATGTGGCAGGAACATGTATCCCTGTGCCAGATGACAGTCTGATGGAATCTGGAGTAATCTTCAAGGCAGACATAGATGAAAAGGAATGTTTCTTGCACTCATGTCTACTTAAGTGTAACTTCAAGTTTAGGAGGATCCCAGGCTATAAATCTAATACTATTTGCCTTTGAATGTCTTCTTTAGGGAAACCATCAACTGCCAATATAGGTCAGCTTTACAGGTCTGGGATTTTGAGGCTCATTCTATAGCAAAAGCACTACCCTGAAAAAAAAAAGAAAAAAAACAAATCCATGCAAGACTATTTCCTCACTTACTTATGAAGAAAGTCCACCAAGATCCAGAAGTGTTGCTAAAAAGCAAAAGAAATTAAACAGATCTTTGCTGAATGACAAAGTGAAGGGATCAGGACATGCTTAGCAACAACCGTAAGAGGAATTGTCAGGGTCTGAGTTTCCATGAATGAGTTTCTCCAGGTGTAGGTATCTAGTGATAGCCTGTAGTTTATCTGCAGCATACAAACATCTCATGACTGCAAAGATAAAAAGGAATTAATGCATTTGGTGATATTTCTGGATCTTCCTGATTTCAGTAGTCTTTTATGAACAACATTTTCTTTTTATTCCCTGTGTTTTGACAGCTTTGTTTCTGGTCCCTATCAAACTCAGATGTCGAAAGAAGTGGATAAATATTGAAAAGAAAATTAAGGATATTTTTCAAACATCACAATGAATCAGTTTGGAATTAATTACAATGTTGAGCAAGAAGAAAAAGCTTTATCCTCTAGACATAACGGAATTGGTATTGTTTCAAGTCTATACAGACACTGAAGGTAATAAAATCCTCACTGGTGTCACTAGTGAAGAAGAAATTCTCCAACTATACAAAGACTTCTGACATTTGCCAGTAAACCAAAGAAAGCCAAATGTTATACTCTTGTAACTTACATTCCTTCTACTCCTTACAAACTGAAATAATCAAGTGTTATTCTACAAAGGCAAAAATATGATGAGTTCAGCTTCCAATATGTGTCAATATGACAGAATTCTGACAAGAAATGTGGGGCAGTTACCTCTTAAATATACAATAATAAAGGACAAATCCTGCTTCCTAATTCCGAGGAGGAATCTTATCAGTCTGCACCAGATCTGGTTTCAGCACCTGGAAACACAGTTATTTAGCACAGGATGACAAAACTCAGTTTGAACAAACAGACTACTGGAGATAAAGCTAAATTGTACAGAAGATGCATCTGTGCATGCAAAAAAAATGCTAATTTTATCTTTCTTTTGCCTTTTTAAGGAAAAAAAAAAAAAGATTTGGTTTGGAAAAAAAGAAAGAAAAAAGCTAAGCTGCAGTCTTAGTGTAACTACTAGTAAATATAGTAGCTATTTTATAAGTATTGCTGTCACTTTTTTTGACTGAAGTTACAGAAATTCTTTGAATTTTATATAGGGGACTAAATTTGTAATGGAAAATGATGTTTGATGGTGTTTAAATGCAGAGTATGTCACTGTAGAAAGCATAGGGCTCTTTTAAGTTTTTTTTTTTAACTTCTTGACATGTGTCACAATTTGGAATTCTGCTCTCATGGGATAAATGCCAGATTACATGGTGTAGTATTTTTATCCTCTGTACTTTCACTGTAGAAGCATACAACATCAAAGAAGAGGCAGATCACTCACATCAGCAGAAAATGGAATAGGACTATAATATGCTTGCTTTGATCTCTCCTTCTAATAATTATCTTGGCTACATGCATGCATTGAAAGTAAGATTTGAATTAATAAGGCCAAGAGACCCTGGAAAATGTAAGAAGGATATCTGAATACTAACTTTGACTATCTTTAACAAGATAAACTGCAATTGAGTCTACAAAGTTGCGGATTGTTAATTTAAGGCAATAATCCTTAAATGTTCTTCTTTCTTAAACTTGTCACTACTACATTCAGCAGATGCAATCAGTTCAATTAAGAAAGTATATTTTCAAAATCACACTCACCTACAGAAAGGGTGGGGAGAGTGTTATTTAGCTAGCATTCATTTGATTTCATATAGATTTTCAAATAGGAGGGCCTACGGTAAAAATCATTAAATTTATATAAAAAAGTCATCACTACACAGACTGTTATCATTAAAAACTATTCTAATATTGCCTTAGGAAAGATATTGCTTTTGATATGGAAAGTAAATCAAATCATCCACATCCACATAGGATTTATACAGAGGCAAGAAGCATATTGCATGCCTGGTCAGTCATTTTTTACATTTTTTAACCAGTGTTTATTGCTATACTGTGTTTTGGGAATTCCATTTCTGCACTATGTGAGTAGAAATTATAATGTAAACAAGGTGGACGTGTGTGAAAGCCTCATATGGCTAGTACTGCCTGGAAGGGGGGAAACCTATTGCAGCTTTTTGGTCCCAGAGAATGAAAATATCTTATTCTTCTACTTCATTTCTGCTATGTATGAATACTTCAGTAGATGGGTAGAGAGTATTTCACTCCCAAACCCAGATGTTGCAAGTTTGAATTATTGCTTGGCTGAGCTACTAACCATCACACTAATACAACGTCCTGTAGTGTACAAAGGGATACATAATGGGCTGGCCGGGCTGACTTCAGCACAGTATGAATTAAACAAATGAGAGCGAGCACATCTATGGTTAATATACAGAGCACAAGTTCCAAAAAGCCACCTGAACAAAGACAGCCTGTCAAAACAGCAGAGGCTGCTGTTGTCCTCAAAATCCCAGTCAAAGGTTAAGAATGTTCTTTTAGAACAAGGTTAGCTGGGCATGCACGTAACAGATCAACATGCAGAAAGAAGCTCTTTGAAGAAATGCTCTCTCTGTTGAAAACACGCACGCTTTTCTCATCTGCTGAACTTACCTGACAGTGGATGGGAGTTGCAAGAGAAAAGATTTGATTCAGCAAGGATGTTAGGAATGGCTTTGTTAAGTTCAGAGAAGAGCACTTCTAATTGAAGCACAAGCACTACTAAATAGCCATCACTTGGCAGTCCTATATCAGAGAGAAACAAAAGGAAATGTCTGTGAGCAGATATAGATATCATCAGGACAAATTTCTCAGTAGGAAAGACTTGCCATAGACAGGATGGTATTTTTAGAAAAGCATGAATGTGCTTCAGAAGTCGCAACTTGTCTCCTGCCCTACCGTACATATACTTTCAGTTGCTACTGAGATCCCAGACTTGCCAACCAAAATTCAGAAACCTGTTTTTATTTCCTGACTTGCCAAGTTCTTTTCTAGTTTTCAGTGTGAGAGAGTAGGTCACTGGAGTTAAAGCAGTGGCTGGGAGTGCGTCCCATGTAAGCAAAAGCTGTTCCCAGAAGTTGTCCTTGTTAGCTTTCTGCAGCTGCACAAAGTCAAGCCCTGGTGTGCTAGGATTCAGGCTGCCATCAACTCAATCCCTTCAGTAGAAATGTTAAATGAGCACAGGAGTAGCTTATAGAGCATTTCACATGACTGTGTAGCAGATGGGAAAACAGGCCACACTGCTTGGGTCTGAGAGGTAAGTCAGCTTGGCTGCACCTTCTTAAATGCTGAGAAGTGTGTCCAAGTTCAAGATTTCTTTCCAGTTGCACTGAAATGATTGTGGTGCAGTGTTCTAACAGGAGGTAATACAAGATATCCACAGAGGTTTTGGAACACAAGAGACTCCTTCCTCCCAATCAAACTTCAATATCTAATACATTTAAAAATGTCTCGAGTTATTCTGTTCCAGTGTGAGGACATAAAGACAGTTTCATTTTATGTATATGTCTCAGAAATATTCCAAGTAGGTGCTAAAGTAACAGAATACTGTGGTAAAGGGCAATCACAGTATAATCCCATCGGTAGTGTTTTTATTATATCTGTTTAAAATAAAACTCTTGAAACTTATTTTAGCAGTATGTTGTTCAAAGTACTAGCAAATTTCTAAATACATGAGGCCCACACTTTTGGTATATGTTAGATTCTCTCTTCTCCTAGGTAAATAGCCAAAGTGGGTTGACCCTAACCAGCAGCTAAGCATTCATACATCCACTCACTGACCTTCCCTGTGTGGGACAAGAGCAGGATAGCAAGAGCAAAAGTGAGAAGACTCACAAATCAAGATAAAAAGTTTAGTCTGCAATTGAAAATGGAGAAAAAAAAAAAAAAAAAAAAAAAAAAACAGCAACAACAACAACAAAAATAAAAATAAAAACAGGCTAAAAATCAATCACTCAGTGCCTTTCCTGGGCAGACCAGTGTCCAGGTAATCTCTGAGAAATGACTGCTTCAGAAAAACAAATGACCAATTTTCATTGTTGAACACTGACACTGTATGGTATGGAATATTTTCTTCGCCAGCGCAAGTCAGCTATTCCTGCTGTGTATCCTCTCAATCTCTTTCCTATCCCCAGCCTACTCACTAGGGGCACAGAGCAAGAAATAGAGAAGGCTTTGATTCTGTGCAAGTTCTGTTCATCAACAGTAAAATACTGGTGTTATCAACACTGTTGGTCACAAATTTTAAATACTGTACCATGCAGGCTGCCAAGGAGAATACTAACTCCACCATAGCCAGACTTAGTCAAGCAGCAAACACTTGTACCTGAGATTTGTTTTATCTGATGTCTTGACCTCCAGCACTTAAAAGAAGATGACTCAGAAGCAAGTTTGAGTAGCTTATTGTATAAACACGTGGAACAGGAAATTGCCGTCAGCTAATGTTCAGTTTTCTTGCAGAGAATGATGCAAAGTGACAACTGTACATTTTCAGGTGGTAAGGTAGTTAGTGCATAATTTTGTCATGGTAGTAAGTGATCAAGGGCCAATATGGCTTCATTTCAGTGGAAGAACTATGAAAAGAAATAAAAGAAACAGCAGAATGACAACTAAGACTCTTGATTACTCAACTTAAACTTCAGTAAATTAATCAAAGTAGTTAGAGAGATCAGCAATACCAAGGTGAAGTGAGATGTATATACTTAGGAAGTATGGAAAGACTTCAAATCAAAGATATCAGAATCTGTATCCAAAAGAAGGGAAAAACTGTTCTAGGAAGGGGCTCCTGACACATTTGAAGGAATAATCACATCCAGAAAACATATCCAGACAAATAGAAAACTTACGAGAATGCTAAAATGTCTTTATGTTTCTATATAGAGATCTAGTAAAAGTTTCTGAGAACATAATATTTTCTTTAACAGCTTTTTCATACAAAAAAATAGAAATGTCCTGATGATATGTGGTGATGCCCATGTTTAGAAGTATCAATAACAAAGGACTGGGATATCATATTAAAAGAACTGGTTGACTTTGAAGCTACAGTTCTGAGTACGAGATAATAGTCAACAAGTAAACAAAAGTCAGCTGAAGTGACAAAGGAGCATGGGAAGCAATGCACACTCATTTGATCACACAATCCCAGCCACCTGGTTGTTAAGCTGTCAATATGAGAAAGCCATGAAAGCAAAAGGGAATGAAAATGGGACTTAAAGGCAAGGCCTCAAGTTGCATAAGGAGGGGTTCAGGTGGATATTGGGAAGAATTTCTTTTCCAAAAGAGTGATGAGGCATTGGAATGGCCTGCCCAGACAGGTGGTGGAGCCACCATTTCTGGAGGTTTTCAATAAATATTTAGATGTTGTACTGAGGAACATTTTCTAGCAGTGAAATGTTGGTGGAAGGTGGACAGTTTGACTACATGATCTTGGATGTCTTTTCCAACCTTGATGACTCTATGATTCTCTACTCATGAATACTAATGAGATCTTTCTGGGAATAACTGCTACTGCTGGTCAAACACATTCAAGAATGCCTTATGGAGTTTAGGGTGAGCATATCAAGAACCAAATGAAGGACTGGAGGAGAGGAGAAGACATCACAGTGAG